>NC_066846.1:13040766-13340766 GCF_001640805.2 Lates calcarifer
TTTTTGTCAATTTTTGATGCCATACTATACTATGACATTTTTTGACCATTTTTGATGCCATACTATACTATGACATTTTTTGACCATTTTTGATGCCATACTATACTATGACATTTTTTGTCATGTTTTTTGATGCCATACTATACTATGACATTTTTTGACCATGTTTTTGATGCCATACTATACTATGACATTTTTTTGACATTTTTGATGCCATACTATACTATGACATTTTTTCATGTTTTTTGATGCTTACTATACTATGACATTTTTTGACTGTTTTTGATGCCATACTATACTATGACTTTTTTTCATATTTTTTGATGCCATACTATACTATGACATTTTTTGACCGTTTTTGATGCCATACTATACTATGACTTTTTTTGACCATTTTTGATGCAATACTATATTATGACATTTTTTGACCATTTTTGACACCATACTATACTATGACATTTTTTGACCATTTTTGACACCATATACTATACTATGACATTTTTTCATGTTTTTTGATGCCATATACTATACTATGACATTTTTGACCATTTTTGATCCCTTACTATACTATGACATTATTTGACCGTTTTTGATGCCATACTATACTATGACTTTTTTTCATGCTTTTTGAAGCCATACTATACTATGACGTTTTTTGACCATTTTTGACACCATACTATACTAGGACATTTTTTATAGTATGGCGTATGTTTGTATAGTATGGCGTCAAAAACAACAAATATTTGGGGGAAAGTAACTAAAATGATCATTAACTGTGTCTCTATCAACTAATTCAACCCAACCGGTTAAGGTAGATGGCCTCCTAGTGCTGCTCATGGTGGAATTTGTTAAACGACTAAAACTGTTGCTGACATTAATAATTCAGCTCATGGAAACACATACCATACGCCAAACGGCTCATTGTGCTCCGCCTAGCAGCTGGTTCTGATTGGTCGAATTACCGGTAGTTTTATTGAAGAAAATACAAACTAAAAGGCGAATATTAGTAAATAATAGGGAGAAAATTAAACTAGTTACTTAGGCCTGTCCCTGGAGAGATTGTTATTTTTGTTATTATTGTTTATTTTGATACTGACAACCTACTTCCTGTAGACTTTTCACATTAAAAGTCTTTCTGAATCCGGGGGATAGTGTTCTCTAAGGCCCCGGAAGGATTTAAATGTCAAACATCTATGAAAAAGTGTTTAATTTAAAACAGTCGGCAAAAAACAGTAAGTTATTAGAAATATTCAATGGAAAATAGATTGTACCTAACCAGACTGCAACTAATGATTATTTTCACTGTTAATTGATCTGGCAATTATTTTCTTGATTAATTGGTTTGTCTAAAAAAAAATGTCACAGCAGCTGGATGAAACATGTTGAAGAAAAGCATCAAATTCTCACATTTGTAACATTTTTGCTCTAAAATGACTAAAACAGTAAAGAACTAGTGGTATGTATTGTTTCTGATTTACTGATAAATTGTTTCTGTTCTGTCACCTCCTCTTTTTTTACTCCTGTTTCTTGTGTAAAATGACTTTGAAGTCATCAAAAACCAGCGTTCATCTCCGATATCCAGCCAGGAAACTTTTCAAATATGAAGAATTCTGAATGGAGTTTGGTGTTTGTTACAATGACAGCACTTCCTGCTCCAGAAGCCGGGGATCATGGGTAATATATAGACTATAGAATTGTAGAATCAGAGTGTGAGGATCGTTTTTTGTTGTCTGTACCTGTGCATGGCCGCAAGGCTTTGACTCCCACCATCACTTCCTGGTTTCTGGTTTGCATATCGTCTGGCTTCTGTGTGAGAGATAGAAAGTAAAAATAATCAGTCCATCAGATATCAGAGTGTTACAACTGTCCTTCCTCCACAAACAGAACAAGAGGTAGATGGACGATAAAAAGGTGTGAAGAGAGAATGAAAAGCTGCTTTAACTTTTGCTTCCAGTGTGTTTTCAAAAGACTGCAAATCTAACCACAAAACAACAGCTGTACTATGTGTATTTTCAAAATAAAAGCTGAAGTTTTGTGAATGAATCCTGCATGTGTTCACTTAGCTGCCACACCAAACACACACACATACACAAAATCGCACACACACAGAGGTCTAATGAAGACGGATGAGACAGCGCACACACTTCTCCTCACCTCCTGGTTATTGATGAGCCTCAGGGGTCAAAGGTTACAGAAACACTAACTGTGTGTGGTGTAGTGTGTAACTTTCACTTCTTCTCCTTCGTCACTGCATTTTTTTGGTGAGATTCTTATTTCTCTCTGTCTTCCACTTTCCCAAGAATCTTTTTGCCTCTCTTTGTAACTACATAACCTGACCTCCTCCTTTGCTCCTATCATAATCAAAATGGCTGCCAGAGATCGCCTAACTACGCGTCATTATAAACTGCTAACACAGATTACCTTTTTTTTTCTTTTTCCCCAGAGGACAAACTCTCAAAAACTCTCGAGCTCTGTTTTAAATTTCCAGCGTATCAATTTAAAATAATGATTTCTAAATACATTATATGAGACTGAGGCTAAAGCTAAATGTCTCAGAAATAAAGTTAGCATCCCCACCAGCTAAAGTTACACTAAAATGCAAGCTGTGCTAATGTTAGTCTGATTTGCAAGCATCTTAGCTCCCACAGGATGGCTGTGGCTAACATAAACAGATATTTCTCTACTGTAAATCCCACAAAATTAAAGAAATAACCCTTGCTCTTGGAAATAGTATTAGGTCTAGGTGTTAAGCTAGTCAGCTGGGCACGCTAATGTTTGTAGCTTCCCTTAGCGCCGATAAACACACTGTTTAATCTGTTCCTTACATGTTTGCACTTGTGTTTTTGGGTTTATAGTAAGTAAAAAGACACAACCAAAACTGCTGTGGCACATGAGTCCATAACATTTTAATGTATGTACACAGTTAACCAACCAAACATTAAGATTAATGTGAGTTTCTTTTCTTAAAGTATCATAATGATGCTCGAATGTCCAGAGGGGAATTAATTTTTCCGGCTTGGAAGAGTTGGAAGCCAGAGTTTCTGTCTGTCTTTCTTTTTTTTAAAATTCCCAACAGCACACGACACACCAGGAAATATTTGTTAAAGTAACTAGATTTTAAACTGGAAATGTCCTCTGAGCTACAGGACAACCGCATTATTCGTCTCGCTGTCACTCTCTGGATTCCTGTGGTCCGGTCTCTCTCTGAAACTCTTCATCCCTCCTCCTCCTCCTCCTCCTCTTTCTCTCCCATCTCTATTTATCTCTTCATCTGTTTCTCTCTTTTTTCTGCTTCATCCACAGTGAGTTTTACTGATATTCCCCAAAAATAGCTGCGGTCTGACCAGCAAATTCTTTTACTGTGCTGAAAGACGACTACTGTGTGTGTGTGTGCGTGTGTGTGTGTGTGTGTGCCGCCAGTTTTTCATTCTCTTTTTTTGTTCCTGACCACATATGAAGAAAACTGAATTATAATGGAGCCCATTATTAAGGCTTAGCAGAGACCTGATAGCTTTGTGCGTTCAGAGGATTGTTATGATGTGTGTGTGTGTGTGTGTTTGCTGGATTTTCCCCCCTGGTATTCACGGTGAATACAAAAACATTAAAGTGTCGGGCGGCATTACTGTAATTGCCGTTTTAGATCTGATTCGATACAGACGTCTCTGGGGAAATTTTGGGAAATGTGTGTGTTTCTTTCTGTATGTGTGTGTGTGTGTGTGTGTGTGTGCGCGCGCATAAGGGTGAGCGGGAGAGACTAAGAGAGAGAGAGCTCTCCAGCTGGGAAACTGACTAACTGATTATCATTATGATTTCTGGGAAATGAGCAGCATTAGCGAACACATATTAACTTTGTTTGTTGCTAATTTGTTCTATTTTATTATTACAGTGATGTTGTGGTGAATTTAGTACATTGTATTGCTTTGTATCATTGGCTAGAAGCATGTTTCATGTTAAAATCCGTCAGTTTCATCACTATACGGTGACTAGACATCTTGTAATCTTCTTTATTTTGATACATAGTGCTAGTATCCTGCAGGTGGAACAACTATTTAGTTATTTCTCAGTTTAAAAAAACTACCATGTTTAAAGTAGCTCAGTGTTTTAGCGTCAGGCAGGGATGAATAAAAACCCAAACTCAAAGAGTAAACATTGGCATTGAAATATTTGTATTGGAAAAAGTTGTTTAATGCTATCGGAAAGTAACGAGCTGGGCTAAGGCTAGCTGGTTAGCATGCTAACTTCAATGGAAGAAAAGAAGTGATAGAACTTGAAGTAAAACATTAGCATGGAGACAGCTCTTGGTGAGAAAAGGAATGAAGTTTGATCCTGAACTAATTTCATCTAGATTCATGAAAAAATGCTAACATTAGGTATGTAGCAATAGCAAAAACTTACATATAGCACCTATAACGAACATTTGTTTTTCTGTCTTTGTCATTACAAACTTTTTAAACTAATTGAGTAACATGACTTAACTTTATCTCCCTCTGATAATGAAACAGTGCGAGCATGAGACATAAAAACTTCAACATGGTATCGGAAAGTTATGAGACAGGCTAGGACTAGCTGGTTAGCATGCTAACTTCAGTAGAAGAAAAGAAGGGAGAGAAGTGGAAGCAAAACATTGACGTTGCTGCCACTGGAGACAGCTCTAGGTGAGTAAAGGAAAGAAGTTCGATGCTGAACTTGCAACATTTCTTCTAGACTGGTAAGTAGCTGCTAATGCTAACATTAGCTAAGTAGCAATAGCAAGAACTTACATACAGCACCTTTGTTAAGCATATTTTATTTTGTTATTACAATGACAGTAACTGCACTTCTCAAACAAATCGAGTAATGAGACTGAACTTTTCAACCCCCTCCCCCCTGATGATGAAACAGCAAGAGCACGAGACATAAACACTAAAAGATGAGTAAAAGGATAAATAAAGTTACAGCACACACACACACACACACACACACACACATACACACACAATCTGAGTCACTGAGCCCAGATGTCTTTATTTGCCTCTTCACCTACGAACAACAGAACGTCTGCTGAAGTCAGAGTGCTCGTAAAACTTGATTTAACCCCAACACACACTCATACCACGCACTAATGAACCACTGAATACACTCATACACACAAAGATGCACACATGCTTTCATTATTATGAACCCACCTGACAGCACAGACACACACACACCATGCTGACCTAATGAACTATGCTTTCTAGCTGATGGCGGTGTGTGTCATCATGGGAAACTGGTGCTACATGTGTTATCTATAAACTCTGATTAACAACAGTGTGTGTGTCACAGGGAATGTGTGTTGTGTACATGTGTAAGTCATGACGTTTGTGGGAAATGGGTTGTTGGCTGTAAACACACACACACACACACTCAATGCCCCCCTGTGCAGTGCAGACTAATAGTTTAGGGATGTGTGTATATCGCCTTGTTGGCACTGAGCAGCGCGACACGCCAGCAGCAGGAGATCTGACGCCCTGAGGACGAGCAGGCGTTTTATAGTGTTGGTGGCGTGGAGCAGCTGCGGCGTTACGAGCTATTGGGTGCTGCCCGGTAAAATGCCAGTCTGCGGTCAGACGCTCTGTCAGACGTTAATCCATGCCATCCATCAGAGAGTGAGAAAGGAGCGAGGGATGCAGGACAAAAGACAGAAAACTACTTTTATGGTAAATTGGTACTTATTCCATGATGTGATAAAACCAAAACCAAAACTTTCCCCTGACTTTAACCAAAATAAATCATCCGAGGCCAAATGAACACTGTCCTTTGTTGGAGTGTATCTCATAATTACCAGGTTATAGTTTACAAATCTGGTCTTTTACAGTAATGGTGAATGTACTATTATACCTTTCTAGTCTCGTTGACAATTCAAAGTGTTTTACATTGATGGAGGAGCCATCAGGGGCAGTTTGGGGTTCAGTATCTTGCCCAAGGACACTTCAACCTGAGGCTACGGATGAAAACGCCGACCTTCCGATTAGCGGACGACCTGCTCTACCTCCTCCTGTAACTGACAGCAGAATGAAACTTCTGTATGAAGGATCAAGACAAAAAGGTAAGCTAAGGGTTGAAAAGATACAAAGGCAAAAAGCCCCAGAAGAGACAATGGGTCTCATGTTGGGTTAGATTCGGGACAGTTTTTCTAAAGCTTTTGGGCTCAGGTTGGATTATTTTTATTCATTTGTTGCAAGAAAATGCACAATGCCATTCAGAAAAACTGGAAACTAGAGCTAGTGGTCAATAATGCAATAAAACAAAAACTAGCAAGAGGGGAGTTTCATAAAATCTCTAAATCTCGACAAATCCCCCCAAAGTTTTGTCATTGTTGTGAAAACAGAAAATAGAACAACAAAAAACCCTCCAGTCATCCATTGAAACCTGACAGGCGTGAACTGCCAGAATATGTTGGAGAACGTTTGAGAAAAAAATGCAAAGTCAGGTGGTAGCTCTGCCTTTTTTCCACCAAGGCAGCTCAAGGTTTCGGTTCCCTGATCTTGAACCAGGGTTAACCGGATCCTAGAAGGTTCACAGGTTGAGCAAAGTTGTACAATGGTGCTTAGACTTAAGTTCAAGTAAAGCAAAAAATATTTGAGAAAAACCAAGGAAAAACTCAAACTTGAAGCTGTAAAGAAGAAAGAAAGAAAGATGAGCATTAAAAAAACTGAGTGAGAGTTTAAAAAAAACACAACGACAGAAAGAAAGAAACCAAAAAAAGATGAGCTGAAGAGAAAATTACATGTTTGGGAAGAAAGATTAAGTGCTAATTTGAGGGAAAAAGAGACAAAACAAGAAAGACCATCAGTCTTCTGCTCTAAAAATGTCTCTGTCATCTCTTTTTCTTTCTTTCTCAGTCTCACTCATTGTTGATTGTCTGCTCTGTGCAAGAGAAACCTACAGTACCCGTTCAGTTTCGATCACCCTCTCCTTTGTGGCGTCATGGTCGTCACATTTTCCCCTCCACGCCTCATTTGTTCTTGTCATTTATCACGTTGTTTTGTCAGTGAAATGTGCCGTCGCTCCAAGCGTCAACCCTCCTGCTTCTTCTTCATCATCAGAGGGTTTTATTTGTCACAGTGAAGAGGCCGCATTCATGCGTTCATCCCTCAGTTTCGTTGTGTCATCGTTTGTCGCCGCGACTGCTGACGAGGGTGGATTAAGGCCTGTCTGTCTCTCTTGCACAAAGAGATATTCTCCTAATTTAAACCATTCTCCATCCTCACCAGTAGCATTATGGTTCCCTGTGGAGCTTTTGGCGGCCAAGGAGTTAAAGGATCCTCAGAGAGGGGGAACAAAATTTTGGTCAAATGACTCAGAAATCACAACAAACGGAGCCAGTGGCTCCTCGTAAATAACAGCTAACTCATTTAATGTCTGTTTTATTGCTGCATCAAGTTAAGAGTTTTATCAAAACATCCCCTCTTTCATCGTCTTAAATCACAAAGTGTTTCGGCAAAAGATTCCTACGAGCTGAGACGACACAGCTTTGCTCATTTCAGCTAAATTAAACTCATATTTTGGGTAATGACTCGGCCTATAAAGTGCACGAGTGGATTAATGTGGGAATCTGCTCAAGACACATTCATCAACATGTTCTTAATGAAATACTGTTTGTCTCTAATTAATCTGGCGAGTCTTAGCAGTTTTAAAATATTGAAGTAGCACAGGTTGCATATTCTAATGCAGGAACATGTTATAATACAGGAAATAAATGGCAGGCAGGAGCTACATTAGTTCTTACACAAACCAAATCAATCCAGTAAGAACTTTAAAACACTTTAAAAATTATTTCTGTTGTGTGCACAAATAAATACAGAAGCTTTTACAGTTACAGTTGCTGAAATAAAGATGTCAAGGATACATACTGATAACTTGGGATGCAATATTTATTTATTTAGACGATCATTTTCCAGCTCGTTGTCATTTTGCATCCCTCGCTTGTTGTTTTGCGCCTCTTTGTGGTTGTGCATCTTTTTAAATAGCTTTCCATCACTTTGTTGTCTTTTTGTGTCTCTTTGTAGTTGTTATGCATCTCTTCTTTGTTGTTTTGGGTCTCTTTGTAGTGAGGTTGAGTCTCTTTCCAGTCCCGCTGGTTGTAACTTTCAGGTAATTTTTGTGTCTTTTAACTGGTCCCTGGTCCTGGCTCCAGTAGAAACCCTTTGATAATCCATCCATGTGTTTGAGGGAAAGGGGCATCACTCACTCACTCCCCTCAGGCAAGACTCAGGGTTCAAACCCACGACCTTGCGGCCCACAAAAGCAGCTTTTTTCGCAAAAAACCCAAACTGAGCTGCCATCTCCTCCTCGGTCCTCCCCCTGCAGACATTCAGCCACGGCTGGAAACACCCAGTTCTGATCAAATGAAGCCCTAATTAAGTTGTCGCACACCAGCCTTGAGGAGTAGCATAAAAAACCCACATCCTAGTTTTACCCAGAAGTCTTCCCACAAGCCCCGATCCAGAAAATTTGGCGAGAAGGAGGGGGGGGAGGGGACAGCCACTTTGTACTTAATTAGTTCAAGGAATCTGCATGAAATCCTGGACTGTTTAACCGCAGTTAGTCACTGACCTCGTATCCTGTGGGCATCAAACCCAGCACAGATAGTTCTCTTCTCCTTACTGAATACATTCCCCAAATTTGTCTTCTGTTCAGTTTCAGTTTAGAGTTTTTTTTTATAGGAACATGTCTTTAATCTACAACACATGATAATAAGAAGTCTGCACACTTCTCTTGCAAAGAAAACGTTTTGGAAAGTGCTGTGAATATTACTTTTTATAATAAAAACCAGAGTATTGACATCCTCTGAACTCTTAGGTTTGGATCTGCCACCAAAGGCACAGAAACAGATTCATTAATCTGATATTCAAGTGTTTATTAACACTGAGAAAAGCACATGAGGATACAGTTCATTAGCAGCATAGTTCATTTGTTTGAATCCACGCTCGCATGGCGATCCAAAACAAAGACTGCCACGTGTTAAACCTCCGTCTCTCCAGTAAAATGAACCATTAGCCACATCTGTAACTACTGAGTGACCTCCAGTCCATTTGGCTTAATGTTCCCGTGTGTTCCCGCTCCATGGTGGCTTTCCTGTTGTTTTGTTGTTGTCCTCTTCAGCTCTGCCAGGTCATTTTTTATTGTTTGTTCATTATTGCGGGTCTGCAGCTGCCCAGATGTGCTACACACAGATTTTTTTATTTGGTTAATGGACGTTACCTAAGAGCACAAACGATGATAAAATGTGCAAAGCTAATTGGTGCAGCTTGCGATTACATAAGGAAAGGTTCACTAACCCATTTCAAATTAATATAATAAAAACCTTTCTGATGATCGTCTTTTTCCACAGCAAAATCGTTCTGTGAAATGAGGCCAAATTGACGTTTACTCCAATTCATGTACTATTTATCTGACTCCTTAACCTCTTGAAACCTGATTTTAACCCACTTAATGACAGTGAAATCAGGTCAAAGTCCCTCTTTAGGTGGTTTTAAACAATGTCATACACATATTCTGTGGACTTGTAAAAGGATTGCTGGGGTATTAGTTCTTCAAAGTTCATTTTTAAGTAATAGTAGTGGAAAAACGAACATAATGGACACTCATGAAAACCATCCAGAGGTATGAAGGAAGGAAGTAAGAAATGAAGGAGTTAAAGTATCTTGGGGTCTTTTCATGAGTGATGCAAGATGGACAGGTGGATTGGTGCGGTGTCAGCAGTTTTGGGAACGTTGTACAGGACCGTTACGGTGAAGAGGAAGACGAGCCGGGAAGTCAAAGCTGTCCAACCTTCACATAAGGTCGTGAGCTTTGGGTAGTGGCCAAAAGAACAAGATTGTGGATACAAGCATCCAAAATAAGTTTTCTGTTCAAACATCGCTGCTCCAGAAGATCCAGTTGAGGTGGTTCGGGCATCTGATTAGGATGCAACTGGGAGGAGGCTCAAATTGGAGGTGTTGGACCTAATTTTACTTTCTTTTGTGGGGGATACAACGGACAAACCGATCCTTCAGCCACGGTGACAGGCTTAGCATTTTGGAGTAACTGGAAAGACGCCCCCTTGTGGCCATTCAAACTATATCAATACAGGACTGTATGTTCACTTGTGAGGATATCAACGATTATCCCCATTTATAATTATCACAACTTAGTGTTTTTTATCATAATGGGTGATAAAATTGCATCCCTAGACCCACGGAAGAAAATGGATGGATGGATATAAGGTAAGAGAGTGAGGAAAATGAAGGAGTGAAGGATCTGAGTTCTTCTTCCACCACTGCTGCTCAGTCAGGAATGATGGGGTTAGAAAGTTATCCGACTGCATGCCAAACTCGCCCTAAATTTGTTCTAATTCGTAAATCGCATGTTCTCCATAGATCCACAAGATAATAGCAACCCTCCGGCACCGACTGATCGCAACTGGCTGTGACTTTCGGTAATTCCCTCCCCTCTCTCGACCCCCAGAAAAACAAATGTGTCATGTTAAACAGATACAGTATTTTGTGTTGTGGGTGTTATCTAACTTGTTTTTGACCCGTGGAGGTTCATGTGAATCAGGGGGTTGTGAATTGTGAATCTTAACTGTAAGTGTGTGATTCGTGTGGGGTGAATCAGGAGGCAGTAGGTGATGATGTCATAGCCCGTTGACCTCATATGGCGGTGAGCGGTCTGATATAACCCAGTTTGCTGGGTCACCAGGGTGCCACTAATGTGTGCATGTGAGGTAATGAGGTCATTATCGACAGTTTCCTCCCATCTAAATGGTTTTTTTAAAATGTTGTTTCAGTTTTATGCATCACATCTTGATTGTGTTTCATGCTATTTATTGTTCAATTCAATTTTACATAAAAAGTGTTTGTTTGTGCTGGATTACATGTTCTGCTATAAATAGATCTGCCTCGATTGGTCTCTGTTAATCTGGGGTCAGTATGTAGAAAAAGCTATTTAAAAATCAAAGAAGAAATAGTTTTTTTTTAATGGATTTTCTGCTGCTCCCAAACAAAATCAAGGGGAAATGGGTGAATTACTGAAAGTCATAGCCAGTGTGATCAGCTGGTGTCAGAGGGTACCAGAGAGTTCAGTTTAAAGACACAAAAATGACCACAAAAAGACTAAAAACAACTACAAAAGGATGCAAAACTGATGCAAAAACATGCAAAATGACTACAAAGAGAGAGAAAATGATCATAAAGAGACTCAAAACTAGTACAAAAAGTTTAAAAACTACTACAAATGGATGCAGAACCACCTAATGTGATGCAAATGACCACAAAAGAGACAGAAAATTACCACAAATGGATGCAAGACCACCTCAAACAGAAGCAAATCAACTACAAAAAGACAACCTCACCACAAAAAGGCTCAGAAAAATGAGTCGTAAGAGATGCAAAATAACAACAGAGATCCAAAGTGATGTCTGTCTTTAAAACAACATAAAGACGGTCAAATGTGCAGTAACTCACGGAGGTAAATTAACCAGACGCTGGGTAAAGAAGAACATGTGTGTAGAGTATGAAGATGCTGATCTGTAATGAGAACAAGTACACGTCAGAGTGTAATTGAGGCTCTTTAATTTATAAGCTAAAGAAGTTCTGAAAGATCACACTGTATTTCCAACAGGTTATCTTCATATTTTATTTTATTGGCAGCTCACCTGAAGGCGTCTCAGCACCTGAATCTCTGACAGGTGTGTTGGACACCTGTGTGTAGACTGAAACATGAAGTTATTTTCTTCTCCTGAACGAATGGGATCATGTTTTATTCTCCTGTGCACCTGACACAGGTGTGTTTTTTTGTATGACATTGTTGTGTTTTGTGTTTAGTTTTGCAAATGTGTGTGTGTGTGTTGTTTTATGACAGAACGAAACCAAACTTTCCTCTCTCCCCTCTGTGTGTGTGTGTGTGTGTGTGTGTGTGTGTGTGTTCACTTCCTGTGTCCCTGCTAAGCCCTCTAAAGCCTAAGCTAAACACCTCGGCTGTGAAAGGTCACACCGGGGTCAGAGGAAATTGAAAATACGCTCGCTAGCAAAACTCACACGCATCATCATTCACACACACACACACACACACACACACATTTTTATTTCCCTCGCCAACTGTCACACACCCACTTAGCGCTAACTGAGGTATGGGAGTGTGTGTGTGTGTTTAGGCAGTGTTAAAAGCTTAAACGGACATAGCAGTGGAATGTAAAGATAAGGCGTCTTTGCTTATACAAAGACACACACACACACACACACATTTGCACCGCAGCCACACAAAAAGCAGTAATTATCTAACTTACACACATAACGGCGTTAACGGGCTAAGCGCGGCCAAATCTTTCCGTCCCTGACCTGGAATGGAAACGCTGGAAGTCTGACACATTATACAAGAGGTTGTGACCTTGTAATGGAGTGGATGAGGTCGCCTGCAGCTCCAGTACGGGGTTTTGTTGTTGTGTGTCTGTGTATGTGTGTGTGTGTGTATATATATATATATATATATATGTGTGTGTGTGTGTGTTTGAACCAGAGCTGATCTGAACCTCGGCTGAACCCTGAAGAAATAAGTCATTACCTCACCACAATCTGTTCAATCAAGAGTTGCAGCAGACGCTTGTGAATCAGCTTTGAATCAGAGCTGTTTTTAACTTCATCATCAACTCTACTTCTTGAAGTTTTTTTCCACTAAATCACTCAACTTCTTTGTGATTAAAACTTTTGAATGAGCATAACTTGATCATATTTATTGATCCAAAGGCCTAAAAGACCATAAGACTGTGCAGTAAATCAGCTGCAGGTTGATAAGTCTTGATAAGCAGCAGTTTCATGTTTCATATCTAAACATTTGAAGCTTTTTGTGTTGTGATTTAATGCTGTTTTGGTTCAGGTTGAGGGTCAATAGGTAGAGAAAATGTGTAGCAATAACCTGCAAAATTAACATTATTCATACACAATTAGGCTGAATATTGGCATATATTTATAAACATACACATATGTACATTATTTGCGGTGCCTTGTGAAGTATCCTGCATTTTATATGTTGTAAAAAAATACTAATTATTGATCCATTTTACATTGCACAAAGACGTACAATGTACTTTCTTATACATTTGTCAAATATATTAAATATATTAAAATATTTTTTTAAACTACTTATCTGTTGTTATTGTAATAAATTTTGTAATAAAACAAATGTATTGTAAAATATGTGCATTTATTGAGGTACTTTATTAATAAATGTATTGTTTGAGAGATATCAATCAATGTTGTAGTCAAGTCACTAAATCTCAGCTCCAAGTTGAGTCTCGAGTCCTCAGTGTTCCAGTTCAAGTCTGAGTCACTAAAGGAGGATGACGGTTTTGCATGTGAATCTGCGTTTGGGCTGGTGAACACAACCGCCTGCCCCTACACGAAACTGACGAAAGTTATAGAATTAATAAATCTGTAAAAGTCTGCAGTCAGTGCTCGAGTCTGAGTGATTTGTGCTCAAGTCCAAGTCCAAGTCACATTAAACATGCTGATGTTAATATATACTTGCTAAATTGTTTCCTCTAAGTCTCATTTTTTCTACTTGTTCTCAGCCAAAGAACCAAACACCGCCTCCCTCTTAACTGAGAATTTTAATGATTGAATAATATCATTAGTTGATTCTTCAGTCATTTCTACAACAAGTCCTTCAAGTCAAAAGATCAAATTCATTGCGTGTTACTTAAGAGCGTTTTCTGATCTGATCACGCAGGGCTACGTGATTTATCTGCGCCTTTCACAACCGTTGCAGATCTGTTGAGCAATAAATCTGTTTTTATGATGTGACATGGTTGGTTATGGTCTGGTTAGGTTTGCTGTGGTTTTGGTTTGTAGTCATGGTTACAGTGATAAACACGTGGTTAAGGTTGTGGAACGATCAGGGTCATGCTTGCCTGTCAGTTGGGAAAATGGGGAACAAAGAACTTTTTTTTTTTTTAATAAGAACGTCACCATAACTTCCTCCTTTGCTCCTGTCATCATCGGTACAACCGCTGCAGAGCTTTGTCAGTTGAACGTAAACAAATGTCAGATCCCATCAGTGTTAATGAGAGAGTATGGAAGCCTGGGAGGGCCATAAGGCACACAAAAGTTAAATAAGTTGCCTCTAAATGTTCAGTCCCTTCAGGAATTCGGTAACTAAGCTAAATTTTTGTTGGATTTCTGAAGTTTTAACCTGGTTAACGCACAAATTTTTGACCAAGAACTACATCTTTGTGTGCTACTTTAAGGCAGTCTGTCCATTCAGCAAACATACATGTGTCTAAAAAGGCCTTTTTAACTATTTCCTGTGTGATTATGGTTTCTTTACTGCTGCCAACCAGGGCCTATTACATCACTATTGTACCCATAATCACTGTAAAGAATTTCTGCCTGGGTATTAGTGATAAAACAGAGTCTTGTAGCTGTAACAGGCGTACGATGTAAGATAACCATTATAAAATATTAAAAGATCTACATTTACAGTTTTTTTTTTTGTCTTTTGAAACAGTACGAGTCAGAGGATGGAACGAATAAAACAAAATGATTGAAAGAAGATGTTTTTTGAGCTAAAAACTAAACTGCAGCAGAGGTAAAAACCCTCTGAGTTCAACCAGTCCAGGGGTAAAATCTCTCAGTTATAAATAGCTCAGTTGTGTCCATCTGCAGCTGTGACGCTCTCCATGGTGCTGACACTCCCTCCATCTCACCTAAAGTGTATTTTTATGTAGCTCTGATTCACCAGTTATGAAAACTGTCTGGGTTAGGCAACTGTACATGATACCTCTGACCTTATTACCTTTATAACTACATCAAAGTTTAGGACTTCTCAGGCTGAGCATGACGTGTATACTCTCCTTCTGCAGGCGGTTAAATAACCTTTTGCATAATCAGTGACTCTTATTTTGTAAAACAGGCTCTTAAGGAGGATTTACATACATCACATTACACAGTCTTTTCTACACAGTTATCCACTGGTTACTTGTGTGTTTTCAGAGGTTACTCAGGCTTCAAGTGTGTAAATAACATCTATCTTTTAGTGTTGTTTGTGTGTTGTTATTTATTTATTTTGTGTTTTGTAGTTTTCAAAATGTCTATAAATTAGATTTTTTTTTTTAATAGATTATTTTGACTCTATTGGGGGAGTTTTTCTTTTATCTTTCATCTTAAAACTCCGACACTGACGCCACGAGCCACAACTCACTGAGGAAGTGTTGCCCCGTCACAATAAAAGACACATGAACTGTCGTTGCTTCTGTTTTTTAAAACCCTTGGGTGTAATGCACATGTGGCAGAGTATCACCTTCATATATGCGAACATGAAAAACCCACAAGAGTTTTGACTAATACTGACGACTCCGCAAAGCTGCAAGTAAGCTGTTTGACTCATCTCATCTACGATAAACGATTCTCTCATGTCAGCAGATAAATATATGAGATGTCACACAAAATTACAAAAACCTGCACATCATAAACACATTTTTAAAACATGCTGTCTGTTGCTTTTCTCTCTGTCTTTCTGATCAGCTTCCCTCCTCTCTCTTCTCTCTCTGGCCGGCTGCCATGTGGTTCTCCTCCGCTAGGCGGCAGCATTGAGCCGCTTTCAGAGAACGAGTGCGAGACGGTGGAAAGGAGAGAAGGAAAAAAGAGAGGGAGAGAAAGAAAGAGACCCGAGAAGCTGAGTAATATACCCCCAAGAAAAGGAGCAGGAATCCCTCTGAGACTGGTTGTTTCTGATTTGAGGGGGATAAAAGAGGAAAAGGAGGGATGAGAAGAAGAAAGGAAGAAAGTGATGGTTCATTCACACTCTGTGCTGCAGCAGGGGCGAGGGTCTGCACCGGTCCCTGTTACATAACAATGGCCGCCGACATCCCTGAGCACAGTCAGAGGACCTGATGTGGCGGGTCATTGATCGTATCGATAAGTCATCTGTGATCAGAATTTACTGAGGAGAGTTTAGGCGGAGATGGGTGATGATGATGATGATGATGATGAAGCAAATATGGACAAGAGAAGAAGAACAAGTTGCTCATATGATAAAAACACAAAGAGACGAAGACAGGGAAGAGCTGGAGTGCCCTTGAGCAAGACCTTTAAACTGCTCCAGACTGGATGAAGAGTCCAAAGATGGAGAGGATAAGGTGATAATTTGTGAATCAAATGAAGAGTTATGCACATTTCCGCTCCTCCAGGCAAAAGCATTTGGCACAGAGTCATTTTGGAAACAAATGATTTAAGTTTTAGTCCGAGGAAGAAAAAAAAAAAACAAAAATACGCAGCAGAACTCCGCGCGTAAAAGCGCATCTCGATCTTTTTTTTTTAGCAGCAGCGACTTAGTCTTTTTCTTTTCGTTCTTTCTTTGGGGGGAATAACTTCAATTAAATCTGTAATTGATTCGGAGTCTAATGCTGATGTGAGCGCAGCGCTTGTTTTAGTCTGCAGGTGATTAGTTCAACAGTGCGCACGTCCTGCACGGAGACAGAAGTCATAAAAGTAACTGCAAGAGCCCCGTTTCTCTCCCCCTCCTCCCCCTCCCTCCCCCCGCGCTTTCTCTCTCATTGGCGCCCCGCCAGCTCCAGCACGCTCCAAGCCTCCTCTCCTCTTGCGCCGCTTGCCGCTCACTTTACACCACCCTCCTCCTCCTCCTCCTCCTCCTTCATGAGAGGAGAGAGGAGGGAGGGAGGGGGGAAAGGGGGAGGAGGAGAGAGAGAGAGAGGAGGAGGGGAGGTGGTGGAGGGGGTCCTCCAGGAGCTGAAAGAGGTGGAGCAGAGGGGAGGGATGGAGGAGGAGGAGGAGGAGGGAAGAGGGGAGGGGAGTCTCTCTGCCTCTCTAGCCGACGCTGGAGTGAGGTGGGGTGGGGTTGGAGGGGGGCGACGGGAGCCCTTGGCCGCCTATTCGCCTTCCAGTTGCCTCTGCACTATATAAACACTCATTGGTGCCTCTGGCTTGACGCACACACACACACACATTCGTTACGCACGCGCACGCACACATACTGAGGGTGACTTGTATAGGCAGCCAGCGGAGAGAGAGAGAGAGAGAGAGAGAGAGAGAGAGAGAGAGAGAGAGAGAGAGGAGCGCTCTCAGAAACAGAAAGGTACACAGAGAAAAGAGTGGACGACAGAAAGTAAGAGAAGGAGAAGGAGGACGGTGGCTCCTGAGCATCTCTCCTGCGCACCTTTTCACTCCTGCACCGCTCACGGATCTTAAAAAGTCTCCACTTAACTTTATCGTCCTCGATTTAAATTTTTTTCTTCTTCTTTCTCAACAGAGATTAAAACTTTAAAGAGGTATTTTAACATTTTCTTCTTTTTTGGGGGGGTGAGAGTTGAGAGGAGAGAGACGCGATTCCTGGAAGAGTTTTCGTTCATTTTTTCCCCCCAAACCAAGTCTTTCCATCCCGAGAGAAGTTTAAAAAAGTAAAGCCCTTGTTTAGTTCCAGGGCTCCGGCTTCACTTTTTCCACGTGTCCCACGGTGTCCCAGCTTTTGACATAAACGTGTCACCTTGAGATTTTGATTTGCCTTCAAGGTTTTTTTGTCTTCCTCCACCTCCTCTCTCTCACTTTATTAGCAAACTTCATTTTAAGTCATTGACCCACAAACGAGAACAAAAATGAGATTTCAAACATCTTCTCTGTTTGGTTCTTGTCCTAAACCTTTACATCATTAAGACAAAGTGCGGTTTGATGATTTTATTTTTACAGCTGAGGTGTGATATTTGAAGACTTGGAGTCTGACAGCGCAGCTCACCTGTAGCATCTCCTCCGCTCAGCTTTGACTTGCACTTTTTTTTACGCACAGAAACGCCACTTTGTGACTTTTTAAAAACCCGCCGATCCAGGCTGTCTGACTGAGAGAAGCTCGCACTCCACACACTTCATTCATTCTGAAAACACAGCCGCCTCTTGTCACGTCCAGAGCGCTTTGGAGTGCGTAAAGGCAGCGCTGCGCTTTTACGCAAAAGAAAAAGTTGAAAATCCAACTTTTAAATCGGCGCTTGGATCCAGATCTACTCGTTTTCTTTTTTTGTCACAACTATAAAGTTTCAGCGCAGCTTCCACCAGCTTTTTTTTTCTTTTTTTTTTGAAAGTCGTCCAGAGCTCCAGAGAGACCGCCGGGCTCTCCATCACGATGCTGTTCGACAGTTTCGACCTCGTGTCGGCTCTGGCCACCCTGGCCGCCTGCCTGGTGTCCATGGCCCTGCTCCTCGCCGTCTCCCAGCAGCTGTGGCAGCTCAGATGGACGGCCACGCGGGATAAAAACTGCAAGCTGCCCATGCCAAAAGGATCCATGGGTTTTCCCTTCATCGGCGAGACCTGCCACTGGCTCCTGCAGGTAAGCACCCTCGCACTCTGGGGTTAGGAGGGAGGGAGGAGGGGGACTTGGTCCTGGTCAGCGCCCGGGGGTCCCGGTGTCTGCGCCGGGACAGAGCGGGACTTTATCTGTGTGTGATGAGATCAGTCTTATCGATGCCTTTACCTGATTCTTTGAGCGTTTCCAGACTTTTTTCCTTTTTTTTTGCATTTTGCGATTGGAGTTCATTCATCGCACTTTTACACTTTTTCACTGTGTTGTGTGCGAATCTCTCTGCAATATCAAGTTTCTGAGGAGGTTGTGCGCTACGGATCAGTGAGATAATACTGATATTGATTAGTAAAGAGCCTTTTAACGACGATTGCTGCACTTATTCCCACATGTATTGATCTCTTTATCCGTGCGCTCCAGGTTGGTGATGCTCACACACCAAACCTCCATTAGAAAAACGCCGATTTTCGCCCTTTTACCTCCAAACACTCATATTTTTACCACTTTAATCAATCTGACTCAACATCCCATGATGCACAGTGTTAGATCTACTCATACAGCCTCATATCAGCACGAGAAACATCCACTGTCCTGTTAAATGTGTGTGTGTAGTTGAGTTTAAAGTCGGCTCATCCCTCGTCTCTGCGCGCCTGTGATGCACACAGAGCGACTCCAGTCCGGCGCGCAGCCACACACACACACACACACACACACACACACACACACGACCATCAAAGACTTTCACTTCACTTTTGATTAGCTTATAGCCGCTGCAATCTCTGCCCCTGATTCTCTGGCTCCGTCAGACAGATGAGATCAGTTTGGTTGTTTTTATTATCTCAGACGGGAGCAGCGTCTCCGGGTCAGCCAACCGCCGCCGCGGCCAGCGCAGGTCGAGCTGCAGCCACAGCTTGATAAGGGATATCGGTCACATCTGATACGGTGGCAGCGGGTGTCTCTGAGCTGGAAGCAGAACTTCGCTTTTCCCTTGAAATGTAAAATTATACTTTAATGTTTAATATGCAGGAAAAATGACAAACGCGCTTCTTTCCTCTTATTTCGGGGGAAGTTTGGAGACAGATAGAGGAAGAGAAGCTGGATAAAGAGAAGTTCTTTAACCACAAGGGTGAAGGTGAGGGTAAAGTGCACATCTCGGGAGTCTCTTCCCCCTTTCTCCTCCTCCTCCTCCTCCTCCTCTTCCTCTTCTCTTCTCTCTCTCTTCGTTGCTGGTGAATCCAGACGCTGCATCCAACAAAAAAAAAAGTTCCCAGCGTGCTGCATGTTTCAGAAATCATCCAATAAGGAGATTCCTCCTCCAGCTGGGTGACTGACAGGCGGCGTAAAGTTGCAGAAAACGGGGAATAACCCGTAACATGCGCGGGTTTATGGGTACTTTCTGACGGGATATTTATCGGTTATTGATGAGGCGCGTGTTCGCTTGAAAATTTACGGGGTTGATGTTTTGGTCCTGATGGACAAAGAGGGGAAAGTTGCACAATCTTACGTGCAGAGTGTGTTTAGACAAAGAGGGTTAACGGGGCTGAGAGAGGAGAGCGTCAGGCTGCTGGTTTGACCCGCTGCGCAGCGAGTCCAGCTACCGAGCGGCGGCTTGTCAGCGCGGACTGATGGCTCCCAGGAGCGCGGCGAGGGAGAGAGGGGTCTGGGGTTGGTGGAGAACAAATAAAAAGAAGGAGTGAAGGGAGGAGGGGGGTAAAAGCAGGGGCTTGACGAGCGGAGGCACGTTGGCCGCGTGCAGGGGCTTGAACTCGCGGTGCTCCTCTCTCCCGTTACCATCTGACACCGAGCGAGACGCGTTCCCGGAATGCAACCGGGGACCGCGGCCAAGTTTATGGTGGGTGGGTGGGGGGTGTCAGTCAGTCAGATGGAGGACTCAGAGGCTGTGTGTATATTTATGAGGACCAAATGTCCCCACAAGCAGAGCAAAACCTGCAAGAATCTCTACCAAGTGAGGACTTTTCTCAAAGTTGAAGTCGTTGCAGTCGAGAGAAATGTCTCATGAATGTTGTTGTCTGAGGAAGAAATAGAGAGAGACAGGGATGCTGGGCTGCAGCCGAATCCTCATCCGAGCTGTGGGCAGAGCGAGACAGACAGAGATGGAGATCTGATGGGACCTTCCTGCCCAGATGCTGCTGTTTAATGTCTCAGCTACTACTCTGCTGCTTGATTGCTCGCGGAGACGACATGTCAGAAAGTTGGGAGGGGGGAAAAAAGACTCAACGAATGAGCCAAGTGCACACAACGTTCGATTAAGTTCAAGAAATTAGGAAATTAAGTGACAGATGTTGGGTTTTTAGATCAAAACAGTCTTGATGAAGAGCGAAAGAAGGCTGTTGTTCAAAGCAAATGATGATTATCTGCAACGCTGATCGATCAAGATCCATCAGAGGAGCTGTTTATGTTCAGCAGCAAATCACAAAAGGTCTTTGAAAGCATCCTCCACATCACATCTCATATGTTGTTTGTTGATTTCTCCAAGGTTAAAGTATTTTTAGTTGCCTAAACTTTAAAACAAAGTCCTGATGTCATGTCAGCGATCTTGCCAGAGGGGGCGCCACCTTAGTGTAACACTCGTGGGTTGTTTTGGGAATAGTTTGACGACTTATTGACGATGCAAACGATTGTTCAGCTTAATAATACGAGTCAACGTCATGTATTTTCTTGGTTTGTTTGTGAATGTGTTTAAAATTTAAAGTTGGGATGAAGTGAGGATTCTTTTTGGCCACATGGGGGCAGCAGAAACAAGTCATGAACAGTGTTGTTACGTTTTAAATTCATACAGTCTTGTTTCTGGCCACTTGTTGACATTAAGTCCGATGTTTACCCTCTTTTAGCTCCGTTTGTGGCCTCCACCAACACCTGAAGGACACATTTTGCTCTTTAGCTGCTAAATTCTCCACTATGTTCATCAGCTATTCGCTAATTTGTGTTTGTCTGCTGGGCTTTCAGAGTTTTATCACTGAAAAACGACGCTATGAGAGCAGTGAGAGTGAACGAAAATGGTAAAATCGCAAATTGAGACAGCTAAACACGGAGCTGAAACTCTGCATAACTCTTTAAGCTAATCATGAGGAGCAACCACTGATACATAAATCTATGGAGTTTGTGTTTGTATGTGTCAACAACAGGCAGTTATGCACCAACTTTCTCAAGATATACATTTGCGAAAAACATCAAAAAACACCTCTTTTCTTACTTCTTTCTTACTCACGTCTTGTTTTGTTCTCTCCCCTCCCTCAACATCTCCTCCTGGATTTCCTACATAAACACACTTTCAGTCTAAATGTGTGTATATATACATACGGTATATTTTTACCTCAACACACACACACTCGGCAGCAGCAGCAGCAGAGCCACATTTTTTTGTGACGGATCCATTTTAAAGCGATCCGCAGTTAGAAATAGTTTTATGGTCACTCTGCCAGAGACCTGTCTGCTCCCATTAGGAGCCGAGGCTTTCAAAGACGACGGTGCCAAGCAGGAGCGCTACCGAGCAGGAACACACACACACACACACACACACACACACATGGAGTCAGTAACTACATGGTGCAGATTTTTGTGTATATTGACATTAAGTTATCCAATGCAAATTAATGTGTTTTCCATAGAGGTGCAGGATAAGTGCAACATTTTGATGCCTGCATTCGTAAAAATGAGATTTATGCACACAAACATGGATGTTTACCGATGTTCTCATGGCTCTGTACGAATTTTACAACAACTTAAAAAAAAAAAAAAACTACATTGGACAAAAAGTGATGTATACTGATGTCCTCATGGTTCTGTACGAGTTTAACTACATCTTTTTTTAAAAAAAAACAAAAAACACTGAACGAAAAAATGGGTGTTTACAAATGTTCTCATGGCTCTGTGTGAATTTTACGACAATTTTATGACAAATTACGATGTATACTGATGTTCTCATGGTTCTGTATGAGTTATACTACATTTAAAAAAATACCCAAAATACATCAGATGAAAAACTGGTGTATCGCGATGTTCTCATGGCTCTAAATACGTGAAATTCACATTTTTGAGATACTGTTATGCCCCAGTTTGTTTACATTTTGTTCTATTTTTTAGGGCGTTAATTGCGTGTAAACTTAAGACAATCAATTCTTTTTTTTGTTTGTTTCATTCACAAAATTTGTGGTTGTTTGGAACAAAAATGTAAAAATTCTGTTAATTTTTTTCTAAATTTTCTGGAACGTTAAGGATTAAATAAATATTGCTGAAATACGTGCTGAAGATTTGTAGAATTTGACAAATTAATGTCAAAACATGCGCTATAGAAACGTGTTGCGTGGAGAATGTTACAAAAACAAAGAAAGAAAGTAACATTAATTGTATTTTACGTCAACTTCTAAATCTTTCACTTCTACGTAACAAACTCTGTCACATGCCACTAACACTGTGCTCTACGATTTCTGGGAAGTTAAGTTCTTCAGACGTCCAGTTGGGGGCGCCACGGTGCAGAGCTTCCTTTGTTTGACAGAATCGTTATCGGCCCAAAGTCTCAGACGTCCAATGAGTCTACGATGGGGAAATGTATCTGCTCTGACAGTTTCTCCTGGTCTGGTCACGATACCTCAAACACACACACACACACACACACACACACACAAATATACCACATGTATACACACACAAACACACACAAATACACACACACATGCAGTGCAGACAGGCTGAACTGAATCTGGGTCAGACCAGAGGAAATGAAGACATGGCACAGAGACTCGAGACTGTACAGTGTGTGTGTTTGTGTGTGTATTATGTGTTGTGTGATTTAAGTTTGTAAATGAGACCTACGCCAGACACACAAACACACACACACACACACACACAAACACTATGAATGTTCACACACAAAGGGTGTGAGCGTTATCAGCGATTGTTGTGCTTTTATAAGGAGTCAAATGTAGTTTTTTGAACTTTGAAGACAAAGTTTAGCATCAAGTCACACACACATATGCATATGTACTGTACATACACACACACACACACACACACACACACACAGACACAGACACACACAGTACATGCGTTGTCCTTCTGTCTGCCAGCCTGTCTTCTTGTCTCGGTCTGTTTGCAGTGATGAAGTGCAAATGATGGTGGCAGAGTAATAACAGTCCTGCAGACCAAAACACTCTCTCATCACACACAGTGATGACAGCTCTCTCTCTCTCTCTCTCTCTCTGTCTCTCTCTCTCTCTCTCCTTCCTCCTCTTCTTCTTCTACACCTGTCCTTCTGTCTCCTGCTTTTCCTCGTTGCACATTAACAGACTGAAACACTCAAGACAGTAAAAGACTGACCACAGGTAATTACGTCTATTCTGAGGTGAACTCGTCCTTTAATCACTCCTGAGCGCCTGTTCCTGTCCCGTGGTGCCTTCAAGTGTAGTCGTATTTATGAGACGCATTTCGTTTGAATGTGGTTTTCCTTGCATCTTGCTTTCCTAGCTTTTTAATCTTTAGTTTTTTGGGCATTTAAAGGGGAAAACATCTGTTTTCGTCACGTGTCAAGTAGCAACAGTGAACTTAGGTTTGAAATATGATGATAAAAGTATCGTCTGATTGAAGGAGAATGTCGTTTACAGTCTTAACTTGTCAGATTTGTCTCTTAAAATCATTATCCATGCTTGTGTTTTCTCGGCCAAGCGTGTGGGAGCTGCAGCTCTATGTTTACAGCACATGCGGGATCTTTTGTGTTTTGTATTTTTTTTGGAGGGGTGGTGGATTGTGCCTTTAACCCGGGACCCTGAGACAGAGCGGGGATTGTGAGGCCTGGTGGTTTCATGTATAGTGGGTTCTATTACTGCGGTCCAGCTCACTGTGTGCCGAGGGAAAGACGCACACAAAGACATATAACATGCAGCAGACGCACAATTAACTCCTGCACAGATGGGTCATTTTACA
The DNA here is from genome assembly GCF_001640805.2 of Lates calcarifer. Classification (NCBI taxonomy): domain Eukaryota; kingdom Metazoa; phylum Chordata; class Actinopteri; family Centropomidae; genus Lates; species Lates calcarifer. Next base: position 13,065,007 of record NC_066846.1, read on the forward strand.
AAGCTGATTGATTAACTCTTTCTTTTTCTTTCTTCCTTTCTTTTCTACGCGAGTGGCAGGGAACTGGCAACTGTGTTTTCTCTGGGTGAGAGATACATAGTTCATTGAGCGGGCACAAGGGGCAGCCCCCTTTTATATGTGTGCGGCGTGACGGTGTTAACATTCAAGGCAGGACCCTTGAACCTCCGAGGACTCTTCCTTCTCACACCCCGTGAACCTTTTTTTTGTTTTTCCTCCAAGCTTCTCTCCATCTTTTTCTGCTCATCGCTCATGTTTTTTTGTGGCGTTTTAGTTGATTTATCGCAGAAAAATCGAGCATTTCAGTTCGTAAAAGTAGATTTTAACCTTTAAATCCTGCTTTTTTTTGCCTTATTGTTTTATCATTCATCAATTTTTTTAACACTCTTCTGTCTATTTAATCCGTTCTGTTATTTCGTCATTTTTTGCTAGATTTCCCTTCGTCTCGTGTCTCTTCCTTCACGTCATTTTCTTCCATCCTTCCTTCATCTTTCATCCCTTTTACCCTGCTTTTTCACCTCCTTCCATCACTTAATTTTTTCATTTTCCTCCACTCGTTTATATATTTAATATCAAGTTTAGTCGCCATGCCTGTTGCTTTATCGCAAAAAGATTCGGCGACGAGTTCGTAAATCAAAAATATAACTTCTTTCCTCATCCCTTCACTCCGTCTTCTTACTTTCCTCACTTCTCCATCCATCCATCTATCCATCCATCCCTTCCTCCTCCTCCTCCTCTTGTTCAGATTAGCAGGAGGTGCTGGCAGCGCTCTCCCTTGCCCCTTCTTTCACCCCGAGAACACACTGCTCCTCGCGTCCAGCACTCTTGTCCTGGGCCGAGTATAGAGCCCAGTGTTAAGCCTCCATTCTCTGTCAATGAGAGCGCGAGTATGTGTGTAAAAGCGAGTTTTTTTTAATAGATTATAAACTTTTTATACGTGTAAATGCTCAAACGCTAACAGCTAACAACTTTTCTTATTGTTAAATCATCCCACGAAAAACCGAAACCAATAATTTGTCCACTTCTAAACACGCAAAGTTTGAATTTACTGTCGTTTGAGGCCTTGAATCTAATCACAAATATGTAGTTTTATTGTTAGAAAATAAGCAATAATCTTCTAAAACATGTGGGCATTGTAGTTTTGAGCAAACGGGTAAAAAGGGCATCAGCTGGGGACTATTTTCACCTGCGGATGGACACGATTTTTATCCTCTAATGAAGAAATATGTCGCCTAGTGGCTTGTTTTGTTTATTTTTGATAATTTTTGGACAAAAACGTGGCTCAGAAGAACAAGATATACACAATAAATACTTGTATTTATAAGAATTTATAACAAAATTACGAAAAAATTCCTCGTAAAAATAGATTTTAAGTTTTAAATCCTGCTTTTTTACTGTTTTATCATCCCTCTTCTCCTCCGTCGTCTTTCTTGTTCACCACGGCTCGGTTCGATTGAACGCTGTGCGTCTGCATTCGTTTGTAGTTGAGGTACGAGTGTGTGTGTGTGTGTGTGTGTCAGGGTATTAGCTGGGGTCCCGGGGTGAGTGCTTAGAGAGTTTTGAACAACCATAATCTCCCTTTCTATAATGTCCCCGGGTCAGGGGCCAACCCTCTCCCTCTCTCTCTTTCTCCTTCTCTCTCTCTCCCTCTCTCTATTCTCCTTGTTTTTTGGCTGAACTATCCGTGAGCCCTCTTTCGTTAATCCATCCTTTTTCTTTCTTTTTCTTTTTTTTTTTTTGAACCCAGCGAGCACCCTTCCCCATCTCTCCGCCTCCTCCGCCACGCTCGGCGCTCGCTTTCTCTCGCTCCTGGTTTTTGGCGCCTCCATCCTCCCTTTCTTATTCCCTTTCATCCTCTTCTTCCCTTCCTTCCCTTCCTTCCTTTCTTCCTCTCCTCCCTTCTCTTTCTCCCGCTCTGCTCTGTCTCTCTCTGATGCGGTGGCGTGACCGCAAAGGGACGGGGTCCATTGTCAAGTCGAGGGCCACATATTAAACCTCGCACACTGGTTCCTTGGTATCTCTGGACCCGGCTGAATGATTGACGGATGAAAAGAAAGAAGGAATTCCCTCACAGCCTTTGACCTCGTTTCCTCTCTTTCTCTCTACTTCTTCTTCTTCTCTGCTGCGGCTGCTTTTTCATTTCAAACCTTTATTTTACTCCCACGTTTCGCCGCCATCTTTGTGTCTCCGCGCTAAAATCACCTGTCAGTCAAGCAGCGTTTTTTTTTTCCCGACCAAACCGCCAAAGAACAACCTCACGCTGCTTCACCTCGCCATGCAGTGAGAGGAAATAACTGGCCCGTAGTTTGCGTAGCTCCTCATCTATTTGTTCAGCTTCAACCAGTCATTTCTTATCAACGAAATTACTTGATAAAAGGCCGCAGCTATAGTTTACACAGAGTTGAAGTGATAGTGACCTTCGAGCTGAGCCAGGATCTGCAGTGCAACAGGTAATTTTAAATGTTTAGCTTTTGTTTGATTCCTAGGTTTCCATTTTTAGAAATATTGCACGAGGTTCGTGTTGCTTTTCCCAAACAGACACAGATATAAATTTGTATTTAGGGTCCCACATTTCTGTAGCACGCTGTAATTCTCCTTTAATTTGAAAGGCCTTTTCATCGCTGCAAATTAACACAAAGCAGGAATTTAAAGGGAACTTTGAAGCACAACGTCGAAAGCGTTAAGTTTTCATGCATGTGCATTAATCTGTGGAATGTATACGCAGACTAAATCTAGTGTACGTTACTTTACAGTCACTCTACAGACACTTGTGTGCAAAGAAACCCACATTAAACCCCTCGGATTAAGCACCAGATGTCGGCAAGAACTGCAAGAGCGCCCCTCCCGAAAACAAAAGAACGTCCATCGGTGGACGACTATGCCTTGAACAAATCAAAGTTTAGCTGCTAACGTCAGCCACACTTCCTGTAGAGAGCTGCCTTTAAATCTGAATTTATTCACGTTGCTGCAATTCAAAATGCTTTCCTCCCTCATATCACCGCTTACTGATCCAGTAAATTACTTTTCTTTGTCGCTTCTCCTTCATTTTCTGCCTCTGTTCTCCCATCAGTCTTTGCAGCAAAGCTCTCTCTGCATCACCCTAATATTTCTGTTTTAAAACTTCGCCACATGCACACACACTCTCGCAGCTAGCTGGTGTGTGTGTGTGTGTCTGTGTGTGTGCGCCACGGCATTGATCTAAGTAAACATAATTAGCAGTGTTTTTTTGTCTTGCCCTAATAAAAGAGTCATTTGTTGGACATTTCCACTGTGCTACAAAGAGGACATTTATAAGCCCGGGCCCAGGTTCGCCCCCAGGCCAACCCCAACAGAACAGACGGGGGTATTTTTAGCACGGCCGGCGCGCTAGCTAGCCCTGCTCGGACAGTGTGTGTTGGTGTGAGAGGGGAGTGTGTGTTTGTGGAGAAAGATTTTAGACGATTTTGTCTGATTGTGGTGCCGTTTGTTAGACATTTTGAGTGTGTGTGAAAAGGTTGCAAGTATTTGGATGGCGTTTGTGGAAAATCCTCACCCACCTCACCTCCCCACCCCCCAACACACTCACGCGCTCTCGCCCCCTTTATTGAGGTTCTTGTAAAATATCTGATAAATCTCTGTTCAAAAAATATGAAAGGGACTCTGTGGCGGCGACAAGTGCTGCCTGTCCAGACGGTCGACACACACACACACACACACACTTCCTTTACGTTGTTATTAAACACTGTTCCTGACCCTCAGTTGTATCTACATAACCTTTAACCCTGGTGTTACCTTAGCTTTGCCTTACTTTAACCACAGTTTTGGTGCTACAGTAAATCTTAACCTGCAGCTCGGTGCTGCGTTTTATACCTAATAACACCTCTGGGTCCAGTTTGTAGCTGCATTCACTGACGGCGCCAGTTTTACTTTCACCTTAAAGAGAAATTTGGGCGAGACAGACGAAAACCGGTCGAGGAAAGAGAGCGTTTTATAAATTCTGATTTTATATTCTGTACATTGTTTTGCACGCTTGTTGACTGCAACAAAAAAAGACGATGCGACTGTATATGTTTGCAACAAAGTAAATATAATGTAAGGTGGAAATAAGTTGCAAGACGTAGAAGATTCTGTGGTGAAATACGCATCTTGTAGCCATGAATTCCCTGGTTTAATGGAGAAACTACGAGCTTATTCCTCTGATAAAGCATCTAGAGGATGGTGTGTTTTTAAGCGTTGAGAGGTATAACTATATCTTTGCGCCGTCGATTTGTAAATTCTTGGAGGTTAGTGTCACTTTAAGAAAACATCCAAAAAAACACATTCAGCAGAGCGGTAATTATTTTCAGCAAAGAGAAACTGTCACTTATGACCTGAGTCGAGTTAAATTTATTCACAATTAACACCTGAAATATGGTTTAGTTTATACTTTGGTATTCATTTTACAAATCTAGAATTAAAACACATCACGATAACTTCATTTTTTGTGCGTTTTGGACCGTGTTTTGGTCAGTTGTCATATTTATTGGCTGATCATAGAAGCCACGTTAGACGGTGTTGGTATTTTGATCGTCTGTTTCATAATGCACAGACGTTACAAAGGAGAAATTCACAGACCTTCAGATTTACAGTTGAAGTGCTGCATCCAGGTGAATTACAACATGCACAAAATTCACACGAGTTAAAAAACAGTGCGAGTTTTCTCTGATTAGTCACATCTTCAGCCCCTGACTCTGCCGTGTTGGAAAAACCTGAGCGGTGTTCCCCTTCACACACACATGCACACATCATGTTTTGTGCCTCTGCAGCCAGCTTGTACTTCTCTTAGTTGCTAGGTAACATATCCACAAGAAAAGAAAAAAAAAGCTTTAAAACTTTATGCCCACCATCATTAAGAGAAACCTCTTTATGGTTTTCAGCTCACATCAGAGTTTGTTGCCTGTGACCTCGGTGGTAAAATCAGCCGTAATGTTGTGGTAGCAATTTTGGTTTTTGGGTTGTTTTTTTTTTTGTGTGTGTGTGTGTGTGCGAAACTGAGCGAGTGTTTACAGCGAAGGGCTCCTTCGCTTCACTAAAAGTTTCTGGAGGGGGGTGTGTGTGTGTGTGTGTGTGTTTTTTCGGGCCGCGCAATCAGTGTGAAAGCTGTGACGCCTGCGTCTCCGCGGCGACGTCTACGACTCGCTCTTTGTGTGTCTGCGCTGTGAAACTCGTATGTGGTTATGTACGTGTTCTCCTGCAAGAGAAGTGTGGCGTCATTACATCACAACTTTTCCATGCTTGCTCTATGTGTGTGTGTGTCTCTGTGTGTGTGTGTTTTGCCAGGTTTTAGGGGGTGGGGAGGGGGAGGGGGGGTGTACACTTCTCACCTTTTAAGCTAAATGTCATCCAGACCACACCCCTGGCACACATGCACAAACACACACAGTATTTTAGTGTAACGTTTTGTTTTACGCACAATTTTTTTTCCGTTTTCTTGCAGGGGAATATGACAGATGAAAACCCTCAGCGCGCTGCCAAAATGTGTGTGTGAAAAGAAAATAGAGTGAAATGGAAAAGAGAAAATGTATGAGGAGATACACACAGACACACACACTCAGACACACACCAAAGAAAGTACACAATCGACCCAATCTGATGCTGTATCTTGGAGTGTGAAAGGGAGCCTTGTCTGGCTGCCTGAGGAACTCCCTTCGAATGTGTGTGTGTGTGTCTCTGTGTGTGTGTCGGCAGGCCTGCCAGGCAGACATACTAAACCACTCTACATCCATGTGGCAGCAAAATGTAGCTTGGAAAACAACCCCACTCTAACACACACACACACACCCCGAGGGCTCCAGAGGCCAGCCGGCGACCTGGTGTGTGTGTGTGTGTGTTAATGTGTATGTGTGAGTGTGTGTGTGCATGCCACAGTAAAAAGAGGAAGTGTACAGGAGCTGTGAAAACAGTTCAGGTCAACAGTTTGTACCCAGACAGACCAACAGAGAGAGAAAAAGAGGCTGAAATCGGTCCTAACTAGTCACATTTAGGCGGCTATTTACAGTAATGAAACTGAAATTTGACGGCGGCGATGTTAAACAGTCGAGTTGTCGCTTCGCATTGATGTCCGACTGCAAGAAATGCATCCACACGAGCAGGACGAAGCCCAGAATGCACTGCAGCTACGAGACAGGACGTTCTGGGTAATATTTTATAGCAAAACTCAAAAAGAAAATACAAGGTGTGGATAAAATAATGTCAACACCTCATGAAAAAGGTCTTAACATCTGAAGTAGCTTAAGCGCAATTACAAACACAGCTACAAAGGTGGGAGGCGTGTTGGGCCGAATGCTAATTAGCAGCATTTTTCATCTATAAAAGCAGTCTGGCAATCAGAGTTTTCAAAGCAACATGAAACAACTAACAGAGCTGCAAAGAGGGCCGAGGCATCTGTGCTCAATTTAGGTCAAGTTCACACAGAGAAAATGTTAAGATGTGGAGGTTTGTCGCAAAGAAGGGGAGGAAGAGATGGGCTGAAACAGCCGGGAAACGAGGGAAAAAAGTGAGCGAGGCTTCAGATTTGTTCTGTTGGACACTTGTCACGTCATCGGTTGTGGTTTGTCAGGTGTTTTGCGTGGCATCTTCTGAAGAGTTTAAGTATCTTTAGGAGTTTTTACCTTCTACACAGCGACAATGAATAACGCAGACGAATTGCAAAGTGATTCTATCGTCAGAAAACTACAAGAAATTATTATTAATATGTTAAGAACGTCCTGGTAAGTCGTGATGATATGAGCCAAACAGGGTGAAAGTCATCATCAACAAAGATGAAGGGTGACCAACATGGCATTAGACGATTCTGCACAACCTTGGGTTGCATTCAATGCTATACCCAAGCTAAATCCCAAGGTTGGGAAAAGGTCATGGTTATATGGTTATGGTAAAAAGAGTGTAGGGAAAGATCATGATTATGGTCGACTAAAGATTAAATGCAAGTCGTGATGGGTCCTAAACTTTGGTCTCAGCAAGTCAAACCTTCACTTTGACCTTTATTTTCAGCCACGCTACATAAAGGGCAAACAACTTGCTGTGTTAGCATTGAATCGTCCATAATTCCCATGGATACAGGGTTGAACGGGGATGTGATAGAAAAACACAGAGCAGGGGTGAAACTGAAAGGACTGCAACCGCAACACAAACATCCGCAATCTCACATCGCGATACCGGAAGACAGAACCACAACTCCAACCCGCTGCCACCGCTGTTGAGCTCTGATTACGTTACTGATTTAACAAAACTGATTTTCTATTTCACAATTAACACTATGACACATACAAAACACAAATGTATTATTCTATTCTATCAGGATCAAGTGATCAAGCAGACGCATGAACAAAAACAAAACAAAAAACGCTTGGACTTAGAAAACTGTTACACGTCAAATACAGAATGTAGACTTACCTTTGCAGCTGTGTTTACTTCAGAGTCTTTTTCATGGATTCACGAAGCGTTTCCATTATTTTGTTGACACACTGCAAGACAACAAGAAGAGGCAGAACAAAGGAATGTGTCAGAGTTTGAGATATATAACCTTTTTCTAGGAAGGAACACCAGGGTCAAGCAGAAGAGCTGCATTATGGGAAGTGTAGGAGTCTCATTAGGGACTAAAAGTCAGGCCTCTGCAGCTTTGATTTTGACCATCATTACACAAATCTGTTTCTTCAATGTTATGACAATGCAACCTTAAATCTAACATGCCAAGGTACTATAACAGTAGCTATTGTTCCTGTTATCGTTAGAAGAAGATCCATCGTTGCAGTGAATGAGGGGGTAGTTAGTGTAGCACTTTGTTTGAACGCCTCCTTCATTTTAACAGCTCTTGGCGACTGAAGCAACTTTCTCATTCGATTGTATTAACCGTATCAAGGCTTCACTGCAGGAATCTGGGCCACAAATTGCGCCGTAAACCAGAATTACCACTGTGAAGATAAATTGGTGGAGCAGCAAGAGAAGTTGTGTTTTTAGCACAAACACACAAAAAACAGAAAGCACCACCGCTGCGAGAGGTGTGTCTCCAATGGGAAACAAACTACCTGCTAAAATTAGTGACTGGAAAGAACTGTACATAACTGAACACACATATTAACTTATGCTTCACGCAATTAGCAGCTTGTGGTGATGTTGATTCCCACAAAAATAAAAGAAGGACAAAAGAGGAAAGCTGTACATTAGAGATCAAGAGAGAAATCAGAGAAACTTAATCTCTCTTTCTTGTGTAAATGTCAGACCGAGTTTTTTTATAGCGCCTCACAGTGCTGCTTCTTTGGTGTGTTTACTTATGTGACATGTATGTGCATGTGCATGTGTGTGCCTCACAGTCGTACATATCTCTTTCCCCAGGAGTAAACTGGGGTCAAACCAGTTAGTGTTGTCACGGCAATTTGCAGTTAGGCCTCTGCGTGTTTGTTTGCTTTGCACATTTTTTTATGAATTTGGAGTGCGTGTGCGAGAACATGCATGTGTGCTTTTACTGTATGTGTGTGTGGTTGCGTGTGAATGCCATGTTTGTCTGTGAGACATGTGTGTGTAACACAGTAAGCTGCCCTCAGGCTGATATATATTTTTTTCACTCAAACAGCCCATTTACAGTTCTGGGGTCGGCTCCCTCTCGCTCTGCCATGACCCGGACCGTTTAGAGGTCAGCGTCAAAGCTGAACTCAGGTCAGCTTGCTAACTGACTCCAGCTCCAGTCCTCTGGGGGTTTACTGACAGCCGGGCTACTCAAACTGTGGGGCGGGGACCTTGAAATGGGCTGTGTGGCCTCTTCTGTTGAGTCCAAGTGAATGTGAATTCTCAGTGGCAAGAAGGTTTGGGCAACTACTGAAGCATTACAAAACACTGTTGCCTCAAACTGTTTATTGCTTTGGTGTTTCTATGCTCCAGCTACTCTCAGTCAACTGTCAGTTTTGGCATCTTCTTCTTTGGCTTTTCTGTGGATGCATTTGTTTCCTCTTCTTCTGTTTATTCTGAACAAACTTTAAACTTAAAACGCATGATTCCTACCAGATAATATAGCATAAATTTAATTGATTAAAAAAATAGGTTGGATAATTGTGATTAAAATGAATGAAAAAGATATTTATTAGTCATTAAAGGGAAATATCAAGTGATGAATGCATCCAGTTGTTCTAAACCTAGGGCTAGGGAACCCCAAAGACAAAACCTAAATGGTCACATGTCCAAAAAGCTTGGGAACTTCTGAGGCAACACTCAAATGTACGTCTTATATGTCTATTTGTGTCCAGTAAAGTTGTTCATAGATATACAACAAAATTGCTGAACTAGAAGAACATTATTTGATGAGCGGTGGCTGAAATTTGATCAAATCCTCAAGGAACCACGTCAAGACCTCCTTTCATTCCTCCATGCTGGTCTTTCTGGATGAGAAATTTCATTTACTGTACTCGAAGCCTGAGCTGAAAATGTTTGGAGAACCTTTAACCTCGACTATTCAGGAGTAGATGTTAAAGCTGAACTCCTGAAGGCAACTTAAACCAGTCTTCATTGAATTAACCTGGTGTATACAGGGGCTTCTTAAACATCTGCAGTCGGCTACCGTCAGTGTTCGTTTACTTTTTCTCTGAGAATCCAGATGGCCTGTTTGGGCCCCAAACCACAGAGAAAAAATACTTAGCTTTTAGGTTTGAAGATCAAAGCCGGAGGGAAGGTTGGATCCTAAAGACTTAAATTAACGGTGAGCATAAAAATCAGTTGTAAGAATAGCTGTGGAGCTCAAACAATCTGACCAGGAGAGGGAAAATCAGAGGTGTTCCTGGCTGCATTATTCGGCTAAATATTAACCTTTGCTGAGGATGTTGACGGTGAGGATGAGGATGAGACTTAGTGAGGGGGATCTCCATCAACTGAGGGAACAGGAAAAGCGTTTCTCTATTGTTGGTGAAACAGGGTGGAGTGTTTGGGGATTTCCTCAAAATCATGTCCTCTAGCACCTTCCTCAGTACCGCTCCATTGGTAAAGGGAAATTCCGCTATTCTGCGAAATTCTCTTCTTTGTGTTGAGTGTCTCTCTCCACCCAAGCATCCTTTTGTGCTCTCATTAAAATCTGTAAATCTCTAAGACTGATTTAAATATCTTTATTGTGTCTCTTTGCCTCTAGGGTTCGGGTTTCCATGCGTCACGGAGACAGAAGTACGGCAACGTCTTCAAGACTCATCTCCTGGGTCGCCCTCTGATCCGAGTGACGGGCGCCGAAAACGTCCGCAAGGTTTTGATGGGCGAGCATACGCTGGTGACGGTGGACTGGCCTCAGAGCACTTCCACGCTGCTTGGACCCAACTCGCTGGCCAACAGCATTGGAGACATCCACCGCAAGAGGAGGAAGGTCAGGACACTTATATGCATACATATGCACGCATGTAGATGTTTGGTGATTGAGATGTTTGTGCCAGGAACCTTTCATGTCGGAATCATGTTTGAAGTCTGAATCTGGTCAGACCAGTTAATACTTCTTTGACACTTCCTACATGGGAATGCAATCACATAAAAAAATATTTTCCAATCATCTTTTCATTGTCAAACACTTCCTGTTTCGTCTAGAAATGACTCGGAAAAGATGCTTAAAAATACCTTAAGGCTACAGCATGAACAAGGTTGATTGTGCACATAGCATAGAGATATTTGAATACCAGACTTCATGCCTGAAAGAGGCTTTATACGGCACAGTTTAGAAAGGTGTTAAAACAGGTACAAAAACAGGGAAACACTCATCAGTACTTAAGCTAGTAGTGGAAACACACACTGGACTCATCTGCAGCACAATCAGAAAGGTAGGACATGTTCTTCCAGACACACAGACACACAGAAGGACAGAGTATCAGTGTAAAACTATCCTGGTGTCTCGGCCTTATCGGCAGCGTTCTGGCTACTGAAGCGTGAGAACAACCTCCCCCCCTCCTCCCTCATCACTCCATCCTCTCCTCCACTCATCTACATAAAGAGAGAGATTCCGGTCAATCCTGCCCTCCCTCAATTACCTTTTTGTATATCCTCTGTTTAATTTCTGTGATTCCTCCTTTTTCTCTCTCTTCCTTTCTTTTTCATCTTCTTCCCCTCTTACCCTCTCTCTATTTTCTGTGCCAGGACCATTTCAGGTAATCAGCCACTTACCTCTCCTGCCTATTATCCCCTTATCCCTCGGGGCACATACCTTCCTCTTTCTCTCTCTGACATAAACACACACATTTAATGCACAAATACACTGATAAACACACATAAAAGACCAGAATGAGAAGAAGAGGGAGAGGAAGACGCAGAGTCTGGTGTATTTTCCTGTAAATCAGTGTCTTGTTTACTCTCTCTGGATCCACCATGGGAGAAGGAAAAGGTGGTTGTGGAGGTGGTGGTGGGGGATTATTTGGAGATGGGGTCAGGTTTCGTTGCCCCGGTGCCCGAGGATGGCAAGGGGTTGGCTGGGTCTAATCTGAGGCTCTGATCCCCTCTCCTCTCCCTAGAGACCCCTGCACTAACCTCATGTAATGACCCCTGATTAGGAAGGCTGCCTCCGACACGGCACAAAGAGGGGCTTTCTGTGGGGGCCCGACCCGACACACAAACACACCCATATATATATATGTGTGTGTATAACAGTGTACGAAAGCATATGTTCACACACACCTGAACATTTCCCACTCTCAACCAGGCCAGATACATACAGACACAAGGTCAGTAAAGTTGCCTAAAGATCAAGTGATGAGGCTATGGGCCATATTGGCCCAAATATAAGACTACCCTGACTTTCTCAACGCCTGATTTTGCAGCGGACTTTCAAACTAGTGCTCTTGGAAAAAATTTCTTGAGATGCTATTAATCCAAAGAGAAGAAATTCCACATCCTAAAACTAAACTAAACTAAAACATAGAATAATACCATAACACAACGTAACATAAATCCCACATCAGTCACATACTCTCCTTGGCAGACCCTTGGGAGCAGTCAAAAATCATTTTCTCTGGCAGTTAGAATTTTTTTAGACTGTCTTTTCATCTTTTGTTGAACTCCTGATCAGATGTGACAGCGGTTAATTCTTGCCTGCTTGACAAATGATGCAATTCAAGATCCATTTCTGCAGGTAAGACGTCAGGCTTTGGACTCGAGTCAAGAAATTGTTTCCTTCATGGTACCAAAATAGTTAATGGTTAATGAAACGGACTAAGGGTGGGGTAACTCTCAAAAGACATATTATAAACAGACTAAATAACACTGGCTAGCCTAGCAACAGTGAGGCTACCCTCTCTACTTGTACTCTAAATGATGCTGTGTACAAAAAATTGTCTAGTCCTCGAATATAAGACTACCCCAAATTTTTAAAGCATAGTTTCGACCTTCGCTTTTCCAAGCATAAATAGTTCATGGTTAATGAAACAGACTAAGGGCAGAATAACTCTTAAAGACATATTACAAACAGACAAAAAAAATTGGCTAGCTTAGCAACAATAAGGTTATAATTTTGACTCACACTTTTTCAGGACTACCTCCCACTTTTTCAAGAATAATTTCCAAAAGTATATGTTAGATATCTTAAAGTTGATTTAGCGTGACAATAATTAAACATTTGTCCAGTTTAGATGAAAGTTATCCCATTTACCATTCAAAAATATTCAGATTTTTGACAAAAATTATGAGGGGAAATTATGTATTCAATCTGTGTTTGGAAGTAACACAAGAAGAAAAAAGGGTTAAATTAATATGAAGTCTGTGGTGAACATGAACAGAAGAAGAGCTTGAGCTCAGCTTGACTCAACAGAAGAACCTCAGAAAAGGAGATCTGATCCCGCCCACACAAACTGACTGACAGGTGCAAAAACTGCAAAAACTACCAAAAAAAAAAAAAAAAAAATGCATATATAAGTGTGAGGCTTACAGTGTTGCTCAAAGGCACCTCAGCAGCCTTTCTCTGACCTTGTGGGAATCAAAGCTGTGTCATTTTTAATTACAGGAGGGTCAACAAACAAGAGGCAGATACAGAGAAAGAGGCAGTGGCAAGAAGGGTGGAGAGGTCAGCTGGGCAGTTTTCAAGGTTTATGTAGGCGTGCATTTGTGTGTGTGTGTGTGGGGGGGGGGGGGGGGGGGGGGGGGCATTTTCCCTCCTGTTTTCTGGGCAATAAAACTAAGTCAACAGACAGAAGCGAAACAACATCAACTGAGAGAAAGAATGAGCGACTGGCTTACTGTCTGACCCACTGGACCAGAACTGCTCGTGTGTGTGTGTGTGTGTGTCTACCCTCCTTGTGGTTTTCGTACGGAAAAACAATCTTCACACAGCACATTAGCCTTTGGTGGATCAACAGAGCCAGCCAGTTTCCATATAACCTCGTGTTAAGCTAGGGAAACTAACTCCCTCAAAGAGCCACAGCGGCCTGGTTTTCCACTACGGGGCCAAACTGGGCCAAACCAGGGCCAGCCAGGACTTACACATCATCCTCGACTGAAAACAATATCAAACAGACGAGAGTTTATCACTTTCACTACGTCATCAAGGCTCAAGTCTTTTCCCATGGACTCCTTGCCTGATATTGCAATGCATACGTTGCGACAGAAGTGAGTCCTAACATGTCTTTCACAGGTCCTGAGTCAGCCCTCAAGACTTTTATCCCTAAAGGTAGATTTCTTCACTTGAATCAAGAAGTGACAGTAACCAGAGAAGCAGGGCAAGCACGCTATAAGCTTGGGAAATTTAGAGTTTCTAGTCCGATGACTTTGCATATTTTGGGACTATATGAAACCGATACGAAGTTGTACATAAAGAAAACCCTTTGCAGGTCAGGGTTGGGTTCGTTTGGATCTAGATTCATTAAGCTCTCTTCTCTTATCACTTTTGACCAGTTTTAGCAAAGAACAATGTCCGGAATCTGATTTATCAGGCAAAACTTGAGCAACACCTGATGTTTTTGGGTACTTTGAGGCAACAGAAACAAACTGCACTAACATATTATCACCGTATAATTGATTTTATGAACTTGTTGCCTGATTTCAGATGAAACAATGTGCACAATATCCAGTTAAGGAGCTTTTCTTTGTCTTGTGAGACTATAAATAGATAAACCAGACAGTACTTGTTGTAATAAACATGCAGAGATGGTCCCTGAACGCCCCACCTGACCTGCGGTGGAAAAAGACTCTAATATTGACAATGGCAGCCAGGTCTTTGACATACCTCTCTCTCGGTCTCTTCTATTCCTCTCCACTGCCTAAATCCTCCCCCCCACCCCTCTTTTCCTTCCCCATTTGCCCTCCGCCAGCTCCACATTTTCCTTCCCCCCTTGTTTTTCTTTCTTTTGGAGCCTTCCCCCTCCATCCCTAAATTTAGGAAAAAGGAGAAACAGAAGAAAGGAAAACAGGGGGAACAGATTGAGAGGAATAAAACAGACCTTTAACCCCTGCATCTTCAACCAGTTGTTGTTTATTCCACTTTATTCTTCTCAGTCACTTCACTTTTTTGGCATTTTTCTCAAGTTGAGAGTCTTACTTCCCTCTGTGTCTCTGGTAGAAGATGCTGCTCTTCCTTTCCCTTATGTCTGTGATGGTGTCTCAGTCTCCTGTGATTCTGCTCATCACCAGTAGAGGGCACTGCCACTTCTAACTCAGTTGAAGCCCATTCTCTCCCATCCTTTTATGTTTGGCTTTTCTCAGTTTTATCAGTGTCCGAAGGTGGAAATCATAGAAAAAGCAGATGGATTTAGTTGCAAAAATTCAGTTTTTCAGGGAGGTAAACATCCAGAGTCTTGGATATCACTGAAATCCTGATTACAGCACTTAAATTTCTATATTCTTATTACAGCTGAGGGATTACATGGACTTGTATTTCCAGCAGTAATTAAGAAAAAGTCCTGCATTAAAGTAAATATATAGAGCTGCAAGTTCATTCTGGTGCTGTTATGTTTATATAAGAAGTTTTAAACATTGGAGGAAGAAACAAAATAGCTCCTGTAAACTCAAGGGTACTATAAACCACAGGAATGGATAATATTTCATGAGATAATCTAATGTTTTAAATACACCAGCAGCTAGTAACTGCAGGTACTTTTAGAGGAGCAAAAAGTACAATATTTCCCTTTAGAATAAAACCAGAAGTCTAATTAAAGGGAGGGACTCATGTTAAGGGTACTTTAATCTAGCTTTATGTTAGCTTCTAACTCTGGAAAGTGACTCAATAAACTAAAAAACACATGCATTTGGATATAAAAGACTGGATTTAAAGGATACAAAAGAATAATGTGGAGCTTTATTGCTGGTGTGATGACTTTAACATGGTTTGAGATCAATAATACGCTGAAATAATGTGCTTTTAGCCTTCGATGTGGCATCTTATGCAACTTTAACCTTTACCTGGCGGCTCAAACACTCCGACCTTTTACACCTAAAGACGACAAACCATTCCTTTTTTCATTCCAAGTGAGGACAGAAGCAGGGGGAAAGACGCTCAGACTGCTTGTTTGACTAAGAGAAAAGGACGAATAAAAAGTATTTTAAAACAAGGATGGATGAAGGGGCAGGGAGAGACGGGAAGAGGTGGGAGTAAAGAGAGAGAGAGAGAAGGAGGGAAAAAGGAGGGCAGAGAGAAGAATAAAGGAGTCTTTACATGTCTGTGGAACCAGCAGCTCGCAGCACTTTCACATAATTTAAGACATATGGACGTTATTAGGACGGCCGTGTCTGTGTGTACATGTGTGTCTGTGACTATATCAGTGTGTGTGTGTGAGTCAAGCAATGTGTGTGCATATATATGTGTGTGTGTGTGTCTTTAAGCTTGTGTCTTTGCGCTGCAGGCTACAGAAGACAGTCACGTTTTTGTGGTGCAGCAAAAATGACTGTTGTACTGAACAATCCACCCCCCACCCCCGTCCTGTGTGGAACTTGGAAGGTCCCAGAGTGACACTGCATAAAAAACTGTGTTTGATTGGCAGCCAGACCGTGTAGGGAGATACCATGTGTGTGTGTGTTTGTCTGACCTGTAGTTACCTTTCAGAATCTTGGCCTCCTGTCCGCCTGCACACACACTCATACACTGACTGACTCACTGGTCCTACAGTAGCTCAACCCTGCTGCTCTGTCTCCATTTGTGTGTCTGCATGTGTGTAGGAATAGGCAAAGTACTCACCCAAATTGACCAATTATACATAATCCAGTGCAGACGGGTTAAATGGCTAAATTCACAGCGTTACACAACCTCCTTTTGGCTTAACGAATATTTTGGCCCAATCGCTTTTCAATCTCTCTTTTTCTTACTAGATCATCCTGAAGATTTTCCAGGTGATCGTCCAGTTTTTAAATCTGTTAGCGAGTGATCATCAAGCCACAGTGGCTAAAGGCTGGCTTAGTTACAGTCTGAATAGATTATTGATTTATTGGTTCAACGTATGTAGAAAGCATCAACACAAACAGCCGATTGAACGGAAGTCAAGTGACTGGTTAACCAACTAATTACCGTCTAAAGAACAGATGAAGAATCCCATGAAATGAATGAATGACTGACTTTAAAAGAACTGATTAATTTGACCTCATAGCTAAATAAATTATTGATTGATTGATTGTTTAAGCAGTGAAGCAGAAGATGTAAAAGACAAGAGACTTGACACAACCAATTAAATGTTTGACTTTTGGGCCGATCTGGAACAAATATGCAATTGTGTCTTAATGTGTTGCCATGGCAACCCCCATGGGATAATCAATATCATTTTTAAAGTTTTGGAAGACAGCGTGAAGAGGTATCATTCAACCAAGTTTCATCCTAAATCCATTTAGTGTTCTCTAAAAATTGAACCCAAACTCTACCCCTGAACTGAACTCTAACTTTAACCTGAGGCTGCACCCTAAAATACAGCGGATACAGGACTAATCCATCAGTCAATCAATCAATCAATCGATCAAACACTGACATTAACTTATCAACCAAACCCACAACCTTGTGTTTCCCTTCAGACTGTTTTTTTGTACCCTGTCCCCACGCTAACCCTGATCTGAACTCTAACCCTAGAGTACAATGGATGAACAAACCCTGACTAATCAATCAGTCAATCAGTCGTACACTGACATTTACTTATCAACCAAACTAACCCTAGGACTCCCTAGCAAAGCCACGACAGCCTTGTGTTTCCTCTCAGACTGTTTTGAGGTCAGATACTGTGTGTAATCCCCTGTGGTCGGGGTTGGAGAGCAGGTCATGTAAGCTGATCTGTGACCAGCGGCCCCAGGGTGCGGCAGCAGAGGAAATGTAGCGCTGCTAACGTCTTAGAGCGCCCTGTGATCTGGACTAACCACTCCCTAACACACATACACAGTACATACACACACACACACACACACATATATATATATATATATATATATATATATATATATATATATATATATATATATATACTTCTACAGTGCATACATGTAATTCACACACTATTCATGCACACCAGCACCAGCTCAGTGGACTATTGTTCATTCATTCTGAGGGCGACGGAGGGAGGGAAGCAGGGTTTGGAGGAATGAGCAGAAGGAGAGAGGGCAACAGAGGAGAAAGAACACGAGAGGAAAATGAGGCAGAGGACAAAATAAAGAGTACAAGTGCCCAACTGATGGTTTGGTGGCTGAAACGTCGACCTCAAGAACCACATGTACCCTCACAGGCCTGGGCTCAAATCCCACTAGAAGCTCCTTTCTTCCCTCTCAGTCTTCCATTATGTCTCAGTGAAGAGAAGCAGGAACACTTTGTCTTCATAACCATGTTCTTCCAGTGTGTTAACATATGGAAAACATATTCCAAATACACAAGAAAGCCATTTTCTTTGTACATGTTGTGCTTTAAAAGCTGCAAATCCAGGGGAAGCTGGATTCTAGACAAACACCACTTTAAAAAAGCAAGTCTCAGAAGGTCATTTTGCGCCATCTCGCCATACAGTAGTTACTAAAAGCAAAAGTCTACAGTGTTAAGCATAGTGATTAAAAGTATCTTTTATCTGCAGTGGTTAAAGTAGCAGGAAAGTCATAAAAAACCCACCAAAGCTCAAAAATAAGTTTCAAAAAACCACAGAGGAGATGCAGTTAGGAGTGTGTGCAGGTTAGATAATAAAGGAGTTCATTAAAAAAACATAAAAGTCACTTCAAAATAAACAAAAAAGGAAAAAAAAGCAATATGCCAAAACCACGCGATATGCAAATGTTCAACCCACATCCTGACTGGCATTTCCAAAATGACTCTAAGGCTTTTAAAACGAACTGAACGGGTGATTGACCGGCTGACTTATCATTAGACAGTGTTTCTTACTAATATAAAATTTGCTTGTTCAAATGTTCCAGTCTCATTTCATTGAGCAGAAAATGCAAACCATGTGTACCAGTCTCTGAACTTATTTGAACAATGTGCTGCATTGCCATTGCGATTACCAGGTACGTTTCAGATAAAATAAAAACATTTTTGGTGAAATTCATGAACTTAAGAACCTTTTTTTTTCCTTTCTTAACACTGAACACTGTCAAAGCGCTTTGTTAAAAAACATAATTGTCCCTGAAAAGTTGACATTTCGTTGAGTTTTTCACCCAAAAAAGCAGCAGTGCCCTCTATTCCCTTCTGTTTCTCTTCTACGTTTCAAGTAATTTGTGGCTGCTCTAGGGAAAGCTCTAAAGGTTAAACGCACACGAATGTTATTTATCCAAATACAGCTAAGTGTTAGTGACTGATTCATATTAATATAAAAGCCCTATTCTGGTCCAGTCTGCTCTCTTTTCTCCTCTCGTCTCCAATGTTCTCCACATTTAAATCATTTCCAAGACTGTTTTAAGGACAGTTTTGGAGGTTAAATCAGATGGAATGTTATTTGTCCAAACAACACTGACGACTGGTGACTGATTCATACTAAGAAATACTACGAGCAGCCAGGAAAGACTTAACTTTCCCCCCTCCTTTCTCTCTTTCTCTTGCTCTTTCTGCCTGTCATTCTAGTTCTGCTGACTACAGGGAAAAAACCTCCACAATGTATAAGTCTCTGTAAAGAGAGAGGGTTGGGGAGAAGGAGAGAATCTGGGGACGAATAAGAAATGGGCATCACAGAGAATGAATAAGAATGAACACATGATGGAAAGTCTTGTCTAGGTATAACTCAAGAGAGAGGAGGACGAGGGGATGAACAGATTGAAAATGTTGAAGAAATACGACAAGGAGAGATAAAAAAGCGTCACAGATAAAAATATGAGTACAGTATGATGAAAACAGCAATGTATTTTGATGATCCAAAGAAACGTCAACAAATTGATTGTTTTTTAACAGTCCAAAACTCAAAGATATTTAACTTACAATGATATAAAACCGAGGAAAGCAGTAAATGATCACATTGAGAGGCAAAAAATACAATAACAATACTGAATGTTTGGTATCTTTCTTTAAAATTTGACTTAAAACCATTGATTACTCATCAAAAACATCTTTAGTTGACTGACTGATCTACTTATTATTTGAGCTGTATTATGAATATACATGTTTAACCAAGGTTGGCTTTCAGGAATCACATTTTAAGAGTTATTAGGAATAAGATCAAGTGTTTTTATAAATGGCCACATGGCGGCGTTGTCCAATCCAAACACTAAAGAGATTGTGCCATGGCCGATGATTGACCTTTCCAGTAACTTTCACTGAAATGCCTTTTGAGATGTATTACTGATTGAGACACAAACAAACGGGAGATAACAAATGTAAATATTGCAGTGGAACAGACTCATTCATCGTGCCATCTGCTCACACACCTTGTCAGTCAGGATTTTCCACACTCAGTGTTTCCTAAAGACGTTCTGCTGATGTGACTGTAAAAAGGGAGGGGATTACAGTTGTATTTGTCCTACTTAATCAGTGTTTTATCCTCTGCTTTGACTTGCACTTCAAAAGAATGTCTGTATGCCTTCTGCCTGCGTGCCAAGTCATACAATTTATGAGCATTTAATGAAAATCATTGTTGATCTTTATCTGTCCCTGTTGAATTTGTGTCAAGAACAGACAGGTGCAGTCACATTCTGCATTTTAAGTGGCACTACCTCCTCCTCTGTCTCTGCAGGTGTTTGCCAAAGTGTTCAGCCATGAGGCCTTGGAGTCCTACCTCCCCAAAATCCAGCAGGTCATCCAAGAAAGCCTTCGAGTGTGGAGCTCCAACCCCGAGCCCATCAACGTCTACAGGTACACTGGAGAGTCCTAGTATAGAAAAACAGGTAGAAACATTGTTAGGAATTACAGTCAGAATTTTTTATTGCAGGTAGAAATATCATCGTAGTGGGTCTGAATATTATGACTATTGCTGCAGAAAAGAACATTATTACTACAGATGAAAACGCAGGAACAGTATACAGCATTATCATGATGGTAGAAGCATCACAATTAGAGGTATCACTGATACAAGAAACTTAACAAAAGTAGAAACAATGTTCTCACGAGAACAACTATGGTAGAAAAATCAGCCAACGCGAGCAGAAATACCAATGTGACAACTAAAGACAACCCAGCTGTCTTGTGTACTGGATGTAATTGATGTCTTAATGGTTGTCTTTCCACAGGGAGAGCCAGAGGTTGTCGTTCACCATGGCGGTGAGGGTGCTGCTGGGCTTCAGGGTGTCAGAGGAGGAGATGAGGCATCTGTTCTCAACCTTCCAGGACTTTGTTGACAACCTGTTCAGCCTGCCCATAGACCTGCCATTTAGCGGCTACAGGAAGGTATGTGCAGTGGACATCCTCTGCTTCTCTTTAGTTGCTTACTTACTTCTTAGTGAAGTCCAATCTCTACTTAGGTGTATGTTTTGTCACTTAACAAGACTTTTACGTTTGCTAGAGTCCCCATAAAAACGATTCTTTAAAATCATTTCTTATAAATGAGGCACATTTTCATCCCAAGAAGAACATACACTACAGGGATTTTAGTTTTCTTGCAGCAGTTTAAATTTATCTGTACCTTAGTATTATTCTGTTAACTTGAGTTTATATTCTTTTGTATGTTTGCAGGGTATCCGTGCACGAGACACTCTGCAAAAAAGCATAGAAAAGGCCATCAGGGAGAAGCCTCTGTGTTCCCAGGGGAAGGATTACAGCGACGCACTGGACGTCCTGATGGAGAGCGCCAAAGAGAACGGCACTGAGCTCACCATGCAGGAGCTGAAGGTAACCACACACACCTATGCACAAAAATCACCTGACTGGGAGGACGACAGCGTGCAAACATCACGCTGGAGAGAAGCCAGACGCACAAGAAGTCACTCGATCATGCGTGGGCACATTGACACATACAGAGCAGAAACACGCCAACGGTGATGCATAGTGTATGTGTGCAAATATACGCAAGAGTCTCACATACAGGGGAACACACTCTGTGTTTACCTAGCAAAGTGCTGCCCAAGAAAACCTGCCCAAGAGTGAACACACACACACACAGTCGTCATAATTTCTCCAACAAATCATCAGATATATATCTTTATGTAGAATATGACAGCAGGGATGGGAAGCTGATGCCCATAGGCAGATGGTAACACAAAAAGACACACACACACTCATGCACACATGGACAGGCACACCCTCTATTTACCTATTAAAGTAATTCTGAGGAATTCTGTGGAAACTCAACTCTCTCTGCTTCTCTCTTGCTCACTGTGGTTTCTGGGTTAAGTCCAGGGCCAAAAATAAGTCAACACTCCCCCTGCTAGGGGTCTGAAAGAGGCCTCCTGTACGCACACACTCACACTCACACACATATATGGTATATAAATACACACAAAAAGTGAACTAGGGAGCCCCTGTCGCAGAGGCCCAGGCTGAAGCACTCTCCTGTAGTTTTCTGACGCACACATATATAACAGACACACATGTAGGGTGAGGCCGAGACGTGTTTTGACACAGACGATGGCAGATGAGAGGTTTATAATGAGAGTCGTGCTGCCCAGCCTCTGTGCTATTTATTCCACTGCCTTAATAATGGGCCCGGCAAGGCACGCTAGATGTTGTTATTGGACACAAACTTCATATTTCCAAACACATTACTTTTCAGGAATTAAAAATAACATACTTTTAATATGTATTGGCTTTTGACATTTTTTTTGGACCAGCGTTGTTACAAAACAAATGGCAGGCTTGAGGTGTGGGGTAGTGGTTTTGCGCCCAAAGTTTGGCTTTATAATTATTGACAAAAAAAGATTTCACATTTTGAAAACAACGGGAAAAAAATGCCACTGACAAGTTAGATTACTACTACCTTAAAAACAGTAACTATGGCTATGATTTGGCATTTGGCTACTACCCACCCTCACACTTCAGCACATAATAATACCATCGATGTTTCCACTCTCTGGATTCTTTATTCAAGTGACAAGCAATTAGCCCATCAGAAGCTGAGGGAGAATCCAGTTGGCTTGCCCACATCGTGAAGACAAATCAACTCATATGCCCTCAGTAAAGGCAGGCACTCAGTATGTGCTTGTACTCATTCTTGAGTTACACTTTTCCCAGCTCTGGTCCAGAAGCAACTGGTTTATTTCAAAACCTCTTTGTGGAAAAGAGTCAAACAAGATAAAAAACTAAATAGGAAAGAATAAAAGCACTAATGCACCATCTCGCCTTGCTATCGTCCCACAGGAGTCGACCATCGAGCTGATCTTTGCTGCCTTTGCCACAACTGCCAGCGCCAGCACCTCCCTCATCATGCAGCTCCTCCGCCACCCTGCTGTCCTGGAGCGCCTCAGGGAGGAGCTGAGAGCCAGGGGCCTCCTCCACAACGGCTGCCTCTGCCCTGAAGGAGAGCTGAGGCTGGACACCATTGTGAGCCTCAAGTACCTGGACTGCGTCATCAAGGAGGTGCTGAGACTCTTTACACCAGTCTCAGGGGCCTACCGAACCGCCATGCAGACCTTTGAACTTGACGTGAGTTGCCAAGTAATAGTTTCTGACTGTAGTCAGTTTAGAAATTGTACTTCACAAATGTGCTGACTGGATGTATTTCTCTGTCTCTATCTACAGGGAGTCCAGATTCCCAAGGGCTGGAGCGTGATGTACAGCATTCGGGACACCCATGACACCTCTGCAGTCTTTAAGGATGTGGATGCCTTCGACCCTGACCGCTTCAGCCAGGAGCGGGGCGAAGACAAAGAAGGACGCTTCCACTACCTGCCCTTTGGCGGTGGCGTCCGGTCCTGTCTGGGCAAGCAGCTCGCCACCCTCTTCCTCCGCATCCTTGCTATCGAGCTGGCCAGCACCAGCCGCTTCGAGCTGGCCACCCGGCAGTTCCCCCGCGTGGTCACGGTACCTGTGGTCCACCCTGTCGATGGGCTGAAGGTCAAGTTCTATGGCTTGGACTCCAACCAGAATGAAATCATGGCCAAGTCAGAGGAGCTGCTGGGAGCGACAGTTTGAAGGGCAGAGAGATGACGAGTTGGGGTGGGGGTGAGTGATTGAAGAAGTCTTTAGGGAGAAGATTGAAGAAAGGAAAGAAGGAATTTCAGAGTTATCTTTTCTTCTCCACCTTTATTCTGCCAAGTTGGAGGTTCTTTTTCAGACTAAAAGAAAAGCAGAAGTCTTCGTCTCGTTACAACTGATAATGATTGGGACTTTCCTCTGAGAAAGGAAGAAGCTGCCAAAAAAGTTCTTAATTATGCTCTATTCTGTGTATTTTTTTAAAGAAATATACAAACAAAATGTATGTACAAAAAAGCTATGTAATATAATTTGAAAGAGAATGTGGGTAGTGCACAATGGGAGAAAGAGAAGTATGGTGGTACTTTTGGTGAAATGAAGTGTTGAAATTAGAAAAGTATAAGTAAAGATGGTTGTGGAAGGATGGCGAGATGGATGAAACAGGGTATAGGATGAAAGAATATGATATTTTAGCATTTTGCTTGTACTTAATCAAAATCAATGAACCATTTCAGTTGTCTAGCAGGGTAAAAGAGATGGATATATAGACTGAAAGTTCTAGATTTTCTGGTCCAAATTGGTAAATTTGTGGTCAGACTTCTTCATGGTGCCACCAAGATTCAGCTCGTTTTCTTCTTATTTGAAAAAGATTTGGAAGGAAAACAGAAATCACTGATGGCTTTTTTCAGGTGTTTTCCATCTAAGGTCTATCAAAATTCAAATTGTTTACTAGCTTACAGATGCAGTCAAAAGGATCATAGCACAGTGGGTAGCAGGTTGTGGCACAGATAGACATGCTGAGCTTGTCAGATCAGCTCTGATGATTTCTTCGAGCTAACTGTATCATGATGCAGTAAATACGGTTTAAATTTGTTGTGGTAATTAGGGTCAAGTATCAATTCAGGCAGTGAAGGAAAGGGCTGTGCGTAGAAATGTAACGGATGTAGTTCTGATGTTGAGGATATACTGGCTGCATATTTTAAGGGGCAGAACACATAACATTTAATGTAAATGGGCAATTTGTTCTGTTTCTTACGACAACTTTGCCTGCTGTTTTTTCATGAACTGATTTTTAACCCAACACTTTACAAATTGCTTCCATCCATGCGCCATACAGTAAAATAAGCTCATCAAACTACCAACATTACAAAGATACATTAGAAGCATAAAGGGTAAGAACCGCAGAATAGTAATAGAAGGGATCTTACTGCTTGAATAAAAGAAGAGTGCAGTTACAACTACAATAAAGAAGAGAGGAACAAGGGAGTCTTAAACTCTTTGAGATACTTCTTGAGGAGGTAAACTGTTGCTGGAAGATGAATACCATCTTTTTGGCTTTAACAAAATCTACACTTGTTTTTTGGGTTTCAAATAATCAAGAGACAAAGTTATCAAGAGACAAAACACAAAGTGTACTCACAAGAAACTCAAAGAAACTGCAAGCCCATATTTAGACTTCCTAAATTGTACCTTGAACCTACCTAGGTTTCCTTATTATCAGTATCTTCAGTGAAAACCTTGCGTCGTCTTCGTCTCTGCAACCCACAGGTTGCCCATCTGCATTGATTCAAAATGTTGCCCACATATATAGCATATCCAAGTAATCTTGGTGGTGTGTGAACTCAGGTGCTGAGTAGACATAGTGGTGAATTATGAATAAGCCTTTGCTTTTTGATATTTAACTCTGACTGACTGCACATAAAAAGACTATCATTTACTCACTGTTGTAGTTTCACAGCTGGACCGATTACTTTTTGAAATTCTGTCAACTACTTTGCTTTCTGTTCACATATATAAAAAGATATCAGGGGTTTCCATTAGTGTTTGCTATCACTTGACATTTTAGCTTCCGCAAGAATTCTGTATCCCCTCCCAAGGAGACAATTTTGGTGGTGCAAGCAGAATCAACCAACAGGAATTCCCAATTGGCATCACACAAGATAAAAGTAACTGAATCCAGGTCAAACTGTAATAGGGTCCAGGTCTGCTTTGTAAACTCTCTGAACCTGTGCTTTGATTTATAAAGTACACTTCTAAGTTGCATTGAGATTGTACTCTCTCGGACGGTGACTTTATCCCACGACGAGGAATACGATAAAGAACTCGCTCTCACGAATCTGCGCAAATTCCTGAGCTGGAGGAGGAGAAAGGACAGAGGGATAAGGTGGAGGTGGAGAGGAGATGACCTACATACATGCTGCTTGAGTGTTGCTTTGTCATTCTGTTTGTTTGTTTGTTTGTCTGCTGTTTTTATTTTCCCGTCTCCTTGGGGCAGTCATTTTAAGTTCTGTGGAGAAGGTGACGTTCTGTCTTGCTGCTCCTCCAATCAACGCTAAGAATGCAAAACAAAATAAATTTCATGGTTTAAGCAACTTTATTAGCTAAAAGAGATTTATTGTTTGAGGTGATTGCACAATCAGGACTCTCAGAGCTTTGTGTGTTACATTAATGGAGAGGAAGTTTCCCATATATGGAAAGATTCTTCAACGGAACTCTGGGACTTATTAGCGGAACTCTGGGACATTCTAGAATCCTCGGACAGAGTTCTAAGTTCCAAACTGAAAGCTTGAGAGAGAAGGACCAATGAGGATTCAGGGGAGGGCAGGGCCATGCTCAGAGGGCTTTTCCTATTGGACGATCCTGTTGTCCAGTATCATTCCAGATGGATTCTGCCTGTGCCAGACATTGTTCACTCTTTCTACCAACCACACCACTGATCTCTTCATGATAAAAAATATGAAAATAGAATTTTTTTTTGCTGCTTTTTTCTTGTGTATATTTTCTAATTGAGAGTTCTAGATTGCAATAGTTTGTATCGATTGAGATTCGCTATTTCTTTCCCTTTTTATGTATACTGTATATATACACACACACATATATATATATACAGTATATATATGATTTAGCTGGTTAAAATATTTGCATTTTGTGAAAACAAAAAGAGCATTTATAGGTTATAGTGTATATTAATTTGTACAAGATTCCTTTCTTTAGCAAGCCATGGGGAAAATCAGCTATTTACGTCTACTAATAACCTAATATTAATGTTATTGTACGATTAATATTGTTGTTATAAGATATTTGAAATGCTATTTTTTATTCTATTACAGATTTAGAGTTTTTAGCCTAAATGAGAAGGTCTTTGGTAAATATTGGATGTATTTAGAATGTTATGTATTTCAGTTATATTGTAAACAGTGTTTAAAATGTTAATATTGTTGATTTGATTACTGTAATAATTATTATTTGTTTTGTTATTCAGACTTATTATCACTGCATTTTATTTGATATTAATTATGGAAAACAGAAAGCACTTGCGAGGTATGTCTATTTTTTAAGTGCCATGCGACTACACTTCCCCTTCCTCTCACCTGTTGGTTTCTCTGAACCTGTCTTATGTCATTCTGTACATAATATTTGTATTTCTTTTTACAGGAAAAAATGTTCATTTAGTTTAAATATGAATGTCTTGTTCTACTTTCTTCCTTTCCTTTTTTTTTTTTTTTTTTTTTTTTTTTGGTTACCGTGATTGTTAAATGTACTCCTGTAATAAACTATAAAGTGAAAAGGATATTGGAATACTCTCCTCCTTCATCTAGCACGCTAAAGAAAAATAAGATTAAAGAACAGTTTGTATGTTTGTAATATATAACACATTTTAAATGCTAAAATCTCCACTAATCCTGCCTTGACACTTTACAAACTTTGTTAAAGTGTAGCAGCTGTGCAGAAACTCTGGAAAAAGTAAAACTGACTTGGCTCCATCCACATGACAGGGGATCAACTCAAAGAGAACCAGCCATTAGCAACAGAGACTCCACACTCAGCATTGCCACGTGTAATGGTTGTTGAAACTGTATTGATACCCAAAACACTTCCAGAATCAGTAAAGCATGCATAAATACCGAAGTGTGAAAAGAACGTGCAGAAGCACATCCAGCATGCAAATCAAACAGATGGCAGGCTGCCTGCATATGCTACCAAGATTGGAGTACTGAAAGCACTAACATGTAAATCAGAACGGCCAGAAAACTTGTGTAGGGGGAACAAGTGAGACCAGGTGCTTGCTGTCAGTTCAAATAAACTGTTAATGGCAGTGAGATGCACCATCCCATCAAAATTATATCTTTATAATACATAGACCTGCTAAGATGATTTTTAGCTCAGTGGCACAATTTCGAGTGCATAACCACAGTTTTATGACTACTGCACATCAGAGGAGAAAGTCATGACAAAACATATTTTTTTGAAAGAAACAACAGTCTGATTTAATAAAAGAGAATGTCACTGGTCAAAGCTAAATCACATCTCAGCAAAAACAGGACAAAATCAAACCAGACACTAAACCTTACAGAAGGATCTGCTAAATTCTGAAACATATTAAACAAGGTTTTTGAATACTCAATGCCAGTGTTTTCTTTGCAAATTAATTCCCTTATGATCTGTATGGCAGTGTAGTAATGGTTACTTAATGGCTGGTACATCAACTTGGCCACATTCAGAAATCAATAAAATGCAAGAAATCGTTTTTTAAAAAATGGCAATTGACAATATAGAATTGTACCATAAATGGAGCATTACATTGGTTCAGGCAGAGCACTGAAGTCTTGTTTGTATTAGCTGTGTGGTATCACCTTTCATTCATGCTTAATCATCAGTTCAGTGATCAGCGGATGAGTAATGTCCAATCATATACATATAGGGTTATTTCACCAAGCAGGATCCTTGTTGCTGCTCAGATCTGTTCAAGGGTCCCTCAAAGAGCATTTTCCATCAAATCTAACTGTGTAAGTGGAAGGTCAATGCCTTAATCTAAGTGTCTGTGATTGAAATATCATTTAGACAAATGATTCATATCATTTTTGAATAGCGGGATCAAAGAAGTAACAAACAGCCCAATTTGTGATACATGATACTTAAACTGTTGGTAATAAATCTTCAACAGGCTCAGTGAGTACATAAATAAATGTACCCTAACATTAAAAAGACAGCAGATTTGATTAAATCACACTTCCTGAAAAATAGCCTTGTCGACGAAAACTATAACCATGCTTTTTGTTGTAAATCTTAACCGCTTTGTTATTGAACTCTTCAAAGTGAGCCTAACAATGGGACTGAGACTCGTCATGTGGGGAACACACAGAGACTGGCGGTCTGGTCCAGGCTCTCGGCACACTGACTGACCGATGTCTCAATGCCTACATATCTGTTTTTATTTCCCAGCCAGCACATCACAGCGGTTTGTGAACATCAAGAGGAAACAGGCTGTGCTGCTCGCTGGGAGTTTTTCTTTAGCTTGATGGAAGACAGAAACAGAGACTGAGAAAGAAGGAGAAAGCTAAAAAAAAATCAAAAATAAAAAAATGACACACACTTCAAAGACATGGTTTGAAAATGCACACATACACAAATACAGCCATGTATAAAGAAACACACCCAAAATCCATTTTTGGAAATAAATGATAATACAGACATATGTTCACAAACAACATGAGTATGAAATAAGACAGAAAGAAACTGGTTTAACAATTTGGACACACACACAAAATCACACACAGCTTGTGGGAAGAACATAGAGTTCAGTTCTGTTTGTAGTTTTGCCGCCAGGAGAGACTTTTTGCTGCACTAAATACTCCAAGATGAACCACCTCAAGAGAAACAAATGTGTGTGTGTGTGTTTGTGTGTGTTTTGCCATGTCCTGCTGGTTGTGGTGGGTGTGGACATGGCTCTGATGGTTTTCATGAATGGTGGGAAGCTCTGGGATCATGGAGTGACTGACCTCTGTTTACCTTTTTTAACTGTTTTGATACAAATATTCTGTATTTGTTCGTCATTCTGTTTGGTTACATAAGCAGAGAGAACTCTCTCACAGGACAATATGATCCGGATAGTAAATTAAGAGTAAAATTCAACTTAATTCAACAGATTTAAGAAGAAGAAAAGTCCTTTACTGTAAGAAACTCAAAGCATTGCTGTTTCACTTATTAGTCACAGCAGGAAAACCTGTTTTGGTTGATTCTTATCTTTCCAAAATAAGGTATCACTTATTTAAAACACCTTTTCTCAATGTGTTCTGTTGCTCTGTTGTTTTGAAGATTTTATCACCTGTTAAAAGCTTAAAATGTCACACTCTGTCTAAACAGGCAGTTTCAGTCTGTCTGTCGGTGTCTATTAGAGGATGGATACCTGAAGAAAATTCAGAGATGGTGTTCGGTTTTGGTTTAGGTTTGCTCATGTGGGCTGTACAAGACTGCAAGAATGTGCTCATCTTAAAACAGTCTGGACACCAAATAATCCACCCCAAACTCCTTTCTGAAACTTATTGTGTTGCTATAAAAGATATCTTTACTTGGTCCTAGCAATGGGACAGTTATTCTTCACACAACTGCAAGATGTCTACTATCAGGAAAATGGTAATAGATCATTTTATGTCTCTGACAGAGAGATCAATGCTTTCACTTCTGTTCTCCCAAGTAAAAATAAAGAAGAACAAATAAAGGGAAGACAAAGAGAAAGTGACAGGGGGCTGGAGGAGGGGAACAAGTAGAGAATCTCAGCTGTGACTGTTTTCTCTTCAGGAGGATTAAAACCTCAGTTATTATCCTTTGCTCTGGATGCAGGAGCACACAGTTGAACCCTCAGCTGCAGGTACGAGGGACTGAGCACAGACAATAACCAATCAGTACGCAGACTGAATCAACAGAATGAGACTGTTGTGGGAACAGGAGTGTGACGGTCCATCTCAAGACGGGATGATGTGAGGGAGATGAATGAGAGAAAAATCAGAGGAAGAGAAACTGAATAATGATAAGTCACAAGCTTCAGGCAGGACTCCAAATCCTGCGGCACTGAGGACTTTAGTTCAAGATTAGTAGAGATTAGAAACTTATAAAATGTATAATAGAAAGAGGAATTCAGAAAAGTTGAATGCAATGAGTTTTTTTTACACCTTGAATTACATCAGTGATGTAACTTTGACTTACTTTGAGTTTTACAAGAAGTCTTTGTGTAACCCTTCCCTTCATCTTCCCACCAGTTTGCACTGTTTTCCCTTAGTTTTTAACCACTCAAGCAGCATGGCTTTAAGGATGTTGGTCCGTTGGTGAGTTGGTCCACCACTTTGGTCCAAACTGAAATGTCTCAACAAATGTTTTCCTTCAAAATATCTCAGGATCTTCTTGATGGACCAGCACAAAATTTTGTGCAGCTGCTCATAGTTCCCAGATGATGCAACCTAATGATTTTGCTGATCCCCTGACTTTTATAGCACTATAGTATTTCAGTATGCGACCAAGTTTCAATGAAAGTAAAAGTAACTTTATGATTTGATGGGATTCCCTGTGGTTCTCAACAAAACACAAATTTTACAATCGAGAGAGAACACAACATTTTCACATTTCCTTTTGCATTCCTTATTGCAGATTTAAATGTGTCCAGTGCTTTGGTTTATGGTCAGATATCAGAGAAACTAATGACATCCCCATCAGTCTTAGCTGGGCTTTGTGTTTGGTGCTAATTAGCAAATATTAACATGCCAAACTAAGGCGGTGAACATGGTAAGCATGGGCCTATTTATAGGTTTTCTTTACCACTTCTTGCCAGGAGCTTCAACCATCAATGTGTTTACAATGCCACAGGTTAGAATACGCCATCTGAGCAGCACTACTTCTTCAGGGCTCCTTTAATGCAATGCACTGCTGTGTCAAAGCACACTGTCACAAAATGGCTTTCATGGCTGTAGTCTTAGTCTTGTTTCTTGTGATTGACTATAGATGACTAAAAGCCAACTGAAAGCACACAGGAGTGTGGTATCAGTGTGCTGAAGTGCAGGAAAGAACTATGTGGAAGTCTAGGGAAGCGTCAGCAGTTTCAATTGTTTACATGGTCCCGGGGCAAAACTGCTGTTTAAAGTTTATAAAGTGACACAGACCTTAAGGAAAATCAGATTTAGCAGTTCATCCAGTTTCATTTCATTTAATCTCAGAGCAAACACTGTTTCCCGTAAGAGAACCTGAGTGGTTTTTCATCAGAAAGAAAGTGAGCCTACAGCCGGAAACAGCAGACGGTTTTTGGCACCGAGCTTCCTACAGAAGGAGGAAATGTCAATCTCACATGAGGTGGCATATCAAAGGACAAAAAGTGGAAGACTTGAGTGTTTGGGGACATAAACCTAGTGGGCTACATTCAGTGTGTCTCATAGCTAAAGTGCTAAAACTGCACTGAAAAAGATCAAGTCTCTTTAAAATCTTCCAGGTGTACGTGCAGTTTATTTGTTCCTTTCATTGTCTGCATATGACTTTGCACACGGGCGTGCCCTTACACAAGTTTCAATATTTCCAGCTAGGCAGAAACGTCAGTTGCTTAACTGCCATGTGTTTCGGTATGTATGGGGTGTGTGATTTTCCTCATTGCAGTAATGTGGGGTTTTCCTGCATGACGACCTGTCAAACGTGTGTGAACTACTCCTGGTTTGTCATTTCTTTCTGTCTGCAGTAAGCCAACAGCTCCAACTGGCAGCATACATCTGCACATCCTGCTGCAGTTTGTGGATGAAAAACCCCCAAAGAAAACATTTATGACATCCCAATGCTGGTACCTCGTGAAGCTATTTAAGGAACATGACATATTGCTGTTGCACCAATGAGACCAACACTCCTTTTGCAATCATTATCAAAGAAAATGAGCAGAGGTGGAAGTTATTTGGAAGTCTGCCTTTGTAGTCCTATCAAACAACAGAAGCAGTTCCAAGAATTTTCACATCAAGGACTTTCGAGTTGACTCATGTAATATTTTGTTTCAGAAATTCCCATCTGAGAAAGGCTGCACCCTCTGTCCATCCATCCATCTGTCCATTCATCACTCTGCAGTCTGTGTACAGCCAGATATACACTGAATGAAACTCAGTCACATGCTGTTATTTCTTCAGGATTTTCAAATAAATTCTGCTTCATAAAAACCAGATTCTGCCAATTTCTTCCATGTCTAATCAAAAGAAATCTTAAAAGAAACCTCAATAAAAAAGACGTCCAAGTTCTTTATCCAAAAAACACAGTTGCCCCATTTCTAACATGTCAAGTTCAGATTTTTTAGCTTGATATGATAACGGTTTGTGTGTTCTCCACTGGAAGGTAAAGAGATGCCAAGAGTTGGAGCATTAACTCAACCCAGAGAAGTGTGTGCGATTCCAGATTTTAAATCCAACCTTAAAATTGATCAAAATAGGAGGTTTCACGAGTGAGTAGTAACATGGTTTCCATGTCTTGCTGCAGAAACTCCCGTTTAGAAAAGAACATGTTTTGAGAAATGGTTCAGCACCAATAAGGCCTTCAAATTAAATCGCAAACTATAGTGATTGCCTATTGGCAGCACACCATTGTTTGTCAGTGCCATTCAAAACCACTAAAAATCACTACAGCAAAAACAAACAAAAAAACTTGGTCAGAGTTAGAGAGAGATCACAGTTCGGGTTAAAATTACTACTAAAACGGGTGTTTAAGAAAATAAAGTCCAATGGCTAAAGACGCTCCCCAAGTTAAACTTTAACAAGACTGACAAAACAAGACACAACAAACAGACACAAAACATACAGGGATCAGCAATCACAGCAAATGACTGATTTTCAAATATTTCTTAACCTCAAGAGAGGGTAAAGATTCCAAGTTAAGTATGCCCTGCAGCTCATTCCAAACTTGTGGCGCATGAAAGGAAAGCCAGATTTACCCCGCTCTGCTAAGGTGATTGGGACCATGAGAAGAAGGAGTGTTAAAGCTATTAGGACAATATGTCAGCGAACTGTATATGTACTGTGGTAATTTTCTTAGTAAAGCTTTCACATTATGTCTTCTAATAAAACAGTAGTTGTTGGTCCAGACCAAACTAGTAAACTGACTAAATGACCAGTTCAACATTACTATCTGTAGAGACATGCCAATAGAATGGCTAAACATGATTAAAATAAGGGCTTTCATCAGTGAAAAATGCTCTTCTACCACATTAACTTAACCTAACAGAAATTAGGATAAAAAGCCCAAATAGCTGAAGACATTACTCAGGGATGACGTTAAAAATGTTCAAGAAAAGACACATACTGAAGATTCTGATGGAAACTAATATGTGAAAACAAAAAATAGTCATTCTTCTCTCATAATAGAGAAATTTAAGTAGTTTTCATTTTGCTGAGGACCACGGGAAGTCCAGTCAGTGACCCCTAGAAGTCCCAAAACTGCTGCTCAAATATCATAAAGTTACTTTCATTTTCAGTTGACCCAGGTCACATACTGAAATAGCACTCTGTTACAAGTACTCCCTTGTTTATTTAAACCTTTTACAGTAGAGTAGGAAAAGAAAGTGAGAGAAGAGGTGTGACTTTCTGAGAAATAACAGAAACACAGATGGAAGAAACTGTTGCATAATATGATTGGCACAATAAAGAAAAACAAAACTATGAGATAGAGAAAGAGAAAAAGAAAGAGGTGTGGGAGAGAGAGAAGGAATAAAAAGGAAGCGACGCTTCAGAACACACCGAAATAAGGAAAACTAAAAGAATATGTGACGAAAGGCGTAGGTGATGATCGGAAGATAAAGTCAGAGGTAAACTGTGGGGATTACCACAGGTGTGTGCGTGAGCAGGGTCATGAACTTCAGGTGAACTCGTAATGATGCGTCTAAAGCCCGACAGGTGCAGGAGTCAAACCGAGTTCAAAGAACAAACATAGACACACCTACGCTTGTATTTCTACACCTGTGAGGACCCAAAATGACAAGATGCATTCCCTCACCCCCCATCTTCACCCTAAACTTAATCCTAAAAATACTTCTTTTAGACAAATGTGTCAATAGTTAAAATGAGTCCTCACAAAGATAGAAATATAAGAGCACACACAGTGGAACGCGTATGTACAACAGTAGTTTGAACAATGTATAAAAAATGTATCCGCTCCGTGTGTGAAGTGATTCCAAGGCATTCTAATCCTTTGATGTGAACCCTACGACCTGACATGGAAGCCAACTGTGAGCTGTCATCTCACTATTACAACACTCTGGCATTCTTTCTCATAAACATATCTTCCCTGGTTCTATTAACGTGCCCAACAGCGCCACCTAACTCCCAAAATGTATTATGAGAGTACAAAAGTAAAATGCAGGGAAGGAAGACACATGTACAAACATGTAAATACATGATAAAAATGACTAGTAATACAATGAAAAACCCCTACTGTTTACTTCGAAGTCTATAAAATGAATTATGTGAAAGTGCAAGAGAAGGGATATAAAATAAAAATGTAATAAAACTTTATGAAAAACATGATAAAATCTATAAAAGAAAGCCATTATCACGATGGAAACTTAACCTGAGTAAAGCTGATATGTGTTATTTTGCTTCAGTGATTAACCCCAAAGAAGATGATTATGAATTATTGATGAAAATAGCATCGGGTTCAGACTGTCTGACATCACCCTATTGATCACTGACACAAGGTCAGTTTTTGGTAGTTTTAGAATATCCACTTACACATGTACATGGGACAATTCAAGCATTTTATTTTGTCAGTGCAAATATATATTTATAAATAAATAGTGTATTTATTTTCTTTACATTTGATGGTTTGGGTGTGTGCCCTGCCGGTAGGAGACACTAGAGCAGTGATGTGGATGCAATCCCTCTTCAGCAGCCCACCAGCTAATGCAGCCACTAAGGTTTATTGGCACTGCGGACCAAGGTTAGAGATTTGGTCCTGAATTCTAACAATTTCCATTTGAATCCAGTTTAATTCCAGTCTTGGAATAGTTTTTAACCAGGAAAGCGCCTCCTAAAGACATATTTAATACTAAAAACCAAATATAAACTTTCTTGGTCTAAGATCAAAACAAAACCAAGTCAGAAAAGTGGATCACTTGAATGTCTGATGACAAATGCTGTCTGATACTGATCTTATGGCAAAGGCTTTGGATCAATGATGACACTAAAAGAAAACATGATCTCTTTATCTTAATGCTTTTTTCACAAACTCTTACTGTAACCCCAAACCATAAGAGTGGAGTCAAATCAATACATTTGATTGATAAGGGAAAGCTGAGCCACAAGTGACATATCACCAGGGAAATGAGGGCAACAGTGATCAATAAAAGTGAACAGTTGATGTTTTGCACAATGACATGAAAACCCTCTGAATTTCCTGTAGCAAATCAAATCAGATTTTACCTTAATTTTATAGATTTTTCTTTTTATAGATTTTTTTTGGCAAAACAGTGGCTGAGTCATGGATTCAAGAGGGAAATAGAAAAAGGAGGTGATGGAGAGAGAAGAAAGAAAAGATGAGGAGGAAGGAAACAGGGATGGAGAGTGAGAACAAGGTGAGAGAGGGGCGGAAAAGGAGATGATTGGGAGAGGAGATAATGATTGAGAGAAGAGAAAGATAAATTAGTAGAGGAGGGAGAAAAGAAAAGAGTGAGATGAAGGGAAGATGCAAGAAGGAGAATGAGAAAAACAAACGTGAGGTTAGAATGAAAGAAAAGATGAAGCAGAAAAGGAAGTATGGAGGATCTGTCTGGTGATGTCTGATTGATTTAAAAGTGATTAAATATTCAAAGCTTTTAATCATGCCAGTAATCTCACTGTGTGCGGCTCTATGGATTCCTGTCACTGTGTGGAAAAAGGTGGCCATTCATCTCTTGATGATGGTTCAGTTGTTTATACTTCAGGTTTTGATTGGGCTCAGATTGCAGATTTTTCAAACCAGATTAGAAAAAGTAGTACATCTCATAAAAATCATTTTCTATTCTGACTCCTCTCTGGTCTGATGAAAGAGGCAGAGATGAACCAGTCAAATGGTTTAAACATTTTCTGGGTGGCCCCTGATTACAGTTGCTGAATATGTTCACATAGCAGATCTGGACTAGGACTCTTCCTGCAACAAAACCATTGAAATTCCTGCAATTTGATCTCACCCAACAGGTTTGGACTAGAATAAACCACAAACTCACTATGGCCAGACACCTGCCTCCACATCTGTGTAATATGTTCGGCTCTTTCATACATGCCCCCCACACATATTATCTTAAGCTCAAGTGATTGGACAAAGTGGGGGAATTCTGGATTCAAGTAACCGGGAGTCACTTTATTCGACATGTCTTTTGGTTTTACTGTAAATGCACTATTCTTGATTGGGTATGTTGGAGATGTTTGTACCTAATCAAATCCCCAGTGTGCCCATTGTTGGAAGGAAGAATGCAGTCGCCAGTGTTGATTTGAAAGCTGCATTTAGCCTGGAACTTGGCAGATGAAGAACTGTATTATTTCAGAGGCTCTTGTCTTAAAAACTGGGAGAAAGAGGAGAATAAGAGGAGACTGAGAAAGGAAGGAAGGAATGACAGAGGGTTGGTTTTATCTCAGGAACTGAGAAGAAGAAAGGAAGAAGGTAAGGAAAACAATAAGCAAAGGTGAGGAGATGGGCAAAGGAAGGAGCAATGAAAGGAGGGCAAGAATGGAGGAAAAAAAGAAAGATGGAAGAGGCAAGGGAAGGACAAAGAGAGAAAAAAGAATGAGAAGAAGATAATAAGAAGAAACAGAGCAAATATGACCAAAAAAAGGAAAAACAGGAGGAGGTGTGTATCAGATTTGTGTCTTGGCCCTGCCAGCTAACCTCCCCTATCAACCCATTAACATCTAAATTGTTGAGGAAAACTCCATTTCTTTATCAGTGCCATCACGCACACATACACACATGGACTATTTTGACTACACTTGCCCTCCAGTTCTTGGGCTCTTATCTGCTTTTATGAAGGAACAATGGCTTCTTTCAGCCGTCTGCCCTCCCTCTCTGTCCAACTCTCTCTTTTCTCTCTCCTCCTCCCCTCGTCCTCCTCAGCCTCTCTCCATCCTCGGAATGCAGATTTCCGACCACAGGGTTTGAAGTCGGGCTGGAGGGGAGCTAATTATTATGGAAAAGAGAACAAGACACGGATGGAGGGAGGGAAAAGAGATAGAGAGTCGGGAGGGGGAGAGAGAGACAGACGACGAGGAGAGGAGCAGCGCTGTTGTTCATTAACAGAAGAAAAGACAAAAAAAAAAACAAAGAGACAAACACACAGAGAAGTGAGGAGTTCATTTCCCATGCTTTATATGTCCTTTAAGGGCTGGTAAGCAGTTGGGGCATATCCCAGCATGCGCTGGATGTAAGGTATGGAAATATCTTGGATTTTGATCCACCTGACTCGAATATCTTTGTAGAATAAAAGGATGGACATCAGGAATTAGTCCTAACCACTGAGCTACCACACACCAAAACACAAAAACTACTTGGCTGAAGTTATGGAATGATCAGAGTTTGGGGTTCCCTTGTTTGACCAGATCTCAACACAGCAATCGAGTGTTGACCAAAACAAAAACCGCACTGAGACCCTTTAAAGGAAGTGGTCTTCTGGAGTGTTTGTTCGTGGTGGGAACGTGATCAGATCTTGATCTGATTCAACTATAAGGAACAGATTTGAGCTGAATGACTCTAATAGCCAGGTGCACTTTGCATACAGGAATGTTGAGAAGTAGAATCAATGGTTGCTAGCAGCTAACCAGAGAATGACCCCGTCAGACCTGGTCTAGCAACACCGCCCTATTAGAGACCATTATTTTCCCAGGGTCCTATGTTCCCAAGCTCTACATATGTGCTCTCCCAAGGACTTTTGTTCCGACAGACAGGATTGTATGTCCCCAAGATCCAGTGTTCCCTAGGTACTATGTACCGCCGCCTCTGTGTTAGCTTAATATGACATGAGCTACTGTGGGATTTAGAGGTTTTCTGTTCCCCAGCACTGCCGTGTTGAAGAACAAAGGACCCTGGGAACGTAGACTCGCTCTTGCCTACAAAATATAACAACAGCAACAATCATGATACTGCTGGTATATTCTACTTAGAAAGAGCAGTTAGTGTTGCCATTTTCCTCGTACGGACACTTTCAAATCACCAGGAAACAGCATCTGTCCCAGATAAAAATTTGGAAGAAGTATTGTTTTTTTGGATAAATCTCAGCAACTCAAAAAAAAAAAACAAACAAAAAAAACAAAACAAGGGAATAGGTATGCAGAAAGCCTGAGAAGGCAGAGTAATGGTAGTATGATGATGGCTCCTGTCTTTATATAAGCTGAGATTGAGTCATAGTCCTACTGTATGTTACGTCAGGATTCTAACAGTTCATTAACAAACTCTTTTTGCAGGAAATACTGGCCAAAAAATGTAAACTGACCGTGGCCGCGGTTGTTGCTTGTCCAACAAACTGTGTCAATGAGACAGAAAGAAGAGAAAATATACCCTCCATTAACTTTATCTGATCTTGAAACAAACCCCAGCCGCACAAATGTGAATTTGTCATGTGCTGACATCTGAGGAGTTCATTTACAAAACCGATATTTCCCATATAGTGTTGATATCCAGGCTGTGGGCCCAGGTAAATTAACAGAAGCCAAGTGATTTATTTTTTTAAATTCATTTTGGCCTCTTTGATGCATGAAGCTGGCGATTCTCATCGATGTAGATTTCAAGCAGTCAAAATCTTAACGCTGCCAAGTGCTGAAAGCTTGTCATTGAGCTACATGTTCATAATTTATTTCACTGCATCTGTACTGCTCTGAGTGTTTGTGCCAACACAAACTACATGGAGAGACAGTTTGAATCGCAGCCTCAGTAATGAGAAGGAAGTAGTTAGTTAATGTTGTTGCATTGCCATTACCCAATATAGTACCACTGTAGTATGGCTAGAGCACCCTTTTCTCAAGTTGTGTTGATAAGAGTTGACAAAGGAGAGTCTGATGACCTCTCATAGAAGAAAAAAATTGCTTTGAAGGAGTTAGATGGGAAGATTGATACCACTGTGGTGTCTGTACAGTAAATATGAAACTACAGCCAGCAGCTATTTATCTTAGTGTGAAGACTGGAAGTAGGGACTATTAGCATCTCTAAAACTCACTAATTAACATATTTTATCTTGTTTGTTTAATCCATAGAAAAACTGACATAAAAACACATCATGGTTTTATGGGAAGCTATATGCTAAGCATTAGGCTAGGCTAAGCTAAGCAGCTAAGCAGTAGCAGATGTGTAAGTGGTATCAGTCTTTGCATCTAACTGGCCATAGCAACTATGTATGAATGTCAAACTATTCCTTTT
The DNA here is from genome assembly GCF_001640805.2 of Lates calcarifer. Lineage (NCBI taxonomy): Eukaryota > Metazoa > Chordata > Actinopteri > Centropomidae > Lates > Lates calcarifer. Next base: position 13,104,578 of record NC_066846.1, read on the forward strand.
AGGATGCTACATGAAAGTTTTTGCTATCGCTACATGGCTATCATTAGCATTAACAGCTATTTACGTGCCAAGAGCAGTATCCAGCAGTAGAAAACAAAAGTAATGTTAACTCCTGTATTGCTTCTACTTCTATCACTTTTCCTCTACTGAAGTTAGCATGCTAAACAGCTAGCCCTGGCCTGTCCGGCCCATCTCATCACTTTCCAATAGCAAGTCACTGTAGCGTCTAGTCTGCCCTGAAGAGGTAGAAAACACAATATTCAGCTGATGTCTGAACGCTGTCCAGGGTGCTGAATCTGAGGTTGCCCTGGGCACAGATGGGCAGGGATCCCACTGGCGGGCACTGATGGCCAATAGTTTTGCTTTGACTGAGCCATGTCCTGGTTGTTTGAGACACCAACGCAAAGATTCTTCTACTCAAATTCATTCCACTTCAGTAATCAGGTTATCCAGCTCTGTGCCCAAGTCTGAGGCCAGATACTTTAAAGCTGACGGCTGCAAATGGGGATAACGTATGGAATCATGGGGTGTTACGGTAAATAAACAAAAATCTGTTAGTGTGCCAACACATAAAAGCCTAGGCAGCAGAGGAAGCTGAGAGCTTTTGCCGGTGTTTGACTCACAGTGCGACGGTGTGGCTATTTCCTGGAAGCAGTATCCCTTAAAAAAGATGATTCCTCTTTTTCCACCACTACTCTGTTTCTGTCTCTTATTGCAGGTGAGCTCAGGATCAGTGCTGCTGCTGTGTATGAATTTGGTTTTGTAGCTGCACTGAGCATTAATCAGGACTGTGGGTCGGGCTCAAATAAACTGTTTTATATCTTAAACACAATTTTGGTCTCATTAGGCAGAGTTCCTCTTGGTCTCAGATTTTTCAGAGACAACTCAAACGTCTGCTCTTTGTCAAGTGCTCTCAAAAGCTGCATCAGCAAATAAGTAAAAGTAAATAAATAAATAATAGAGACAAAATAAGAACAAATAGGGGGAGGAAAACAAAAGAAAGAAAAACTGCATCCAGATTTTTCTCAGGATTCTTCTCAGAACGCCACGTAACAACTGAGCTTTGGCCAATCTTTTAAATCTCATGGATTCTTATTCCTACTGTCACTGTTCCTACTGTCCTAACCCTCCCTTTTCCTCCTTTAAAATCTAAAATTCATGGTCTTCTCTATGTATTATTGGAGTAGAAAGCAATGGGGTAAAATATTATTGTTGTCATATTGTTGGCTGAGGATGCAGAGCGGGCACGATGCTCTTTAATGCAGCAACTGAGATGTTGGTTTGTGTCCCAGACCTCTGCTCAAGTTCATCTGATGCCACGAGAGACTGGAGGGGGCTTAAAATGCTGGAAAGCTGGCGAGTGATGAATAGATAGACACACACACACACAAGTCTACTGTATGTCAAACATCCACATATATATGTAAATACATGGAAACTCACAGTAGCACATGCTGATACACAGAAACAGACGACAATACTCACACACACACACACCATATGTTTGTCTTTGTACTCAATATCACACACACTTGTGCATGGAAACTAAATGTGCACGCAGGATTTATACACACAAATATGTCCATCAATCAGGGAGCGTGTTCTCCCAAAACTCATCACTCTCTCTGCAGGCCGACCACTTATGCTAATTAGTGGTGTGGAAGGGGAGAAAAGCTGCTCTGTGATTGGTCTGATAGTTGAGCTGGAGACAGAGTAATGACTCACTTTGTAAGAGAGAGTGAGAGAGAGATGAAGGAAAAGGAAGAGCAAAGGGTGAAGGAGAAAAAAAGATTAGAAAGTGGGGGAAAAAACAAAAGAATGATGAAGATGATGAGAAAGTATCAGAAAGAGGAAAACAGAGAGAAGAAGAGAAAATATAAGAGACATGAAATAATGAGGAGGAAAAAGAGAAACATAAAGAGGTAAACTGGGAAAGAAAACAGAATAAGTAGGAAAAAAGATGCTGGAAAAGAGAGGACGATAAAGAACAAGAAATGAAGTTAAGATGTTTGATCAGCTGTATGTGAAGACAGGTTTCCTGTCTTTAGGTTCAGTCACATCAGCATTTTACCCCTGCAAAATTTCAGACTAAAAATCAGCTCATTTCAATTTAACCACTGCAATCAGTGAATTCTCATTTTGACACCCAAATTCAAACTGGAGCCAACTGCAAACCATCCTGACAGTTCAGATCTTTAAGGGAAAGGAGAACGAAGTCCAAAACTGAGACGTAGCTGTGCCGCAGGATTTGGGAATAAGCACTACATCACCAACATCATCTTTCAAGAGAGAGAGAGACGTCGTCATGTGACCGTGATGTAGTTGGTTTATAGCCTAACATTAGCTTTTTACTTCTGGAGATTGTGTTTAGGCTTCAAACATCAGAACAGTAGTGTTCATCTGTGAAGATTATATAAGTATCACAAACTTTTGTTGATCATGGAGCTTATGCAATAATCCAAAACTCAATGAAAAAATCCAGTTGACTTTTTGTCTGGGGAACCAGGGTGATGCTAACTTCCAGGCTGGACTACAAAAATATGTCATCCCTGCACCTCTCTATGAATGATTTTCACTGTGCCACTCGTCCGGTTTAACCTTTGGTTTTTGAGGACGTGAAAAGGTTGTGACTGGATTAAAGAAAAAAAAGGCAAAAGAATGAGAGAGAGTTAAAGAAACAGGGGAAGAAAGAAATAAAGAAACTCAGCTGTGCTTTGGTTTCTGCTGCTTGCAAACACACCGACGTGACCAAAACCAAGCGATCCTCCTACTACCCCCCTCCCACCACACCGAACACACACACACACACACACACACACACACCACCCCTAAAATACATCCTCTCCCTCCCATTGAGCTCTGAGGGGGAGATATTTGCGGGGAGCGCCTGGTTTGAAAACAATGCACGTTCCAGTTCGCTCTCCCGTCCCTGCACAGAGACAAACAAGACTGTGGTCCCTTCCCCAGAGACTCGTGTTTGTGAGTGTGTGTGTGTGTGTGTGACCTCTCAAAGTTTTCCACAATAATCAAAGATGCAATCAAAGATGGAATGAGAAGCAAAGACAGAGAGAGAGAGAGGGAGAGAGGGAAGAAAAAGCTGAGTTTCAATCCATTCAATTGTACATGAACTCTGATGTTTCACAGTAGAAAAAAGTAGAGGAACATGTGTGGCTTTCATGCCAAATCAGTGACCGCAGCTTTGTGAGACGCTGATCAGCCCAAATGCATTTTCCAACAATATAATTGGTGATGGTTCAACTATTTGTGGGCAGCAATTAACATTAAGGTCAACTCAGGGGCAACAGTAGCTTTATTTGTACATGCATGAATCTGAGGGGAGGAACTACAACCCTTGAAATTACATCTATATAGGACTTTCATGCCCAATCTTGCAATGTTAAGGACAGTGATTAAAGAATTCCCCACCTCTTTAAGCAGATCCGCACCAAACTTTAATGGGTTCGTCACTGGCTCATGGCCCAACTCTCCATCAAGTTTGGTGCAAATCGGTTTGGTATTTTTCCTGTAATCCTGCTGACAAACAAACAAACAAACAAGCCAACAAACCGACAAAGATGAAACCGCAGCCAAGAATTTTAATTGCCAAACCCCCAAGTGTCACACACCAGGGATGGGAAAGATGTGATGTTGATTAAAATTGGGTATAACAGCGCACATTTTCTCTCTATTCCCAGCTCGAGCTTCCAGGTGCTGACTACACTTAAGTTTTTTTGACCGAACGCTGCTCCAGAGATGAGCTACAGAGTTCCACAGAACAAACGCCAGCGTGATCCGTCACTCTTGAGGTGCCTTCAGACGAGGTGCTTTTAAGAGGCGCCAACTTGTTGCCGACCAGATCCAGTGGCTCGCTTCCAGTTTCCTTTGAACCCCGGCCGTGCATCCCTGTGAGTGATGTGACTTAATGTGGAACCAGTCAGCCGGTCAGGGGTGGAGACGCTCTAAGACGCGATTGATATCCAGCACTCAGTTGCCATGGTTGGGTGTAGCTGGAAAAGTTAAGAGGAAGAGCTAGTGTCTTCTTTGGTGGAGTGTCACATTGAGACCTGTATCCAAGGAGATTTGGATGTCTAGTTAGCAAACAAACAGCTGGACGGCGATAATTGCGGTCACGTCTCAAGGTGCCTCTAGAAGATTCGAGCCCAAGCATCGCATGACGTGCACTTAAAATGTTTTCACGCTCACTTGCAGATAATGAAATGATGCAGTAAATAGCAGTGGAAAGATATTTGTTCAAGGAAAAATGATGTAGACTTGGAAGGATGTGAAGTAAGCCGTGGATGTTTTTGAAATCTCAAAATTGTCTAGACACCAAAACCTCTCTGAAATACTGCTTGATGCATCAGTTACGGCCTGAAACACAGACATTATAAGGTGACAACACTGTATTGTTGAGGGCTAATCATCTTGAATCAAACACATTAATAATGACGCCTGAATTCTTTTTCACAGCTTGTCCTGGTCTGAAAGTTTTGAGATTGACGTCCATTTAAAGCTGTATCTGTTGCTTCACCGATCCCTGAATGTGACATTACTGAAACACCAGTTGCCGATAATGTCACGCTGTCACAGCTTCAAGCCGAATCTGTTTACAATTTGTAGCTGGAGCAGAATTTGCTCTGGATGCTATTGTGTTTCATGCCAATAGAGCGCAGTGGAAATGAAAGTGAATTAAATGACAGGAGGGTAGAATGACAAAGATGGAGAAAATGAACGTGTCGACGAGGTTATGACCTGAGAGCTGGAAGCTGTGAGCGAGAACAAACCCTGACAACGCAAGTTTCCAATTTACACTAATTATTGCAAGATGAGAGCAAGAAAGAGAGAAGGAGTGGGGGGGGGGGCTTCAAAACAGTACTAGGAGGTGTGTTTATGTGTGTGTGTGTGTGACAAGAGGGGAAGTGTGTTAAATGTTTAAGGGGGTTGATGACACATTTGTTAGAACAGAGGCCCATTTAATAAACTAGAACAAAAAAGAGAGGAGATGGGAAGATTGAGCAAGAAGAAAGATAAACAGATTCATGGAACTCACAGTGTGTAGTTTTAGTTTGACAAACAATTATATTCATAATGACATAAAGACTGAGGCTTATTTAATGTTTATTAGATGCCAGAAGAAAACAAAGGAGGAATGAAAAAACACTCTCATTGGGTGAAAGTCAAAAAACTGCTTCAACACAACAGATAAACATCAGTCACAGCCACTGTTGAATGTTATTTACCAATAGGTTAAAGGCAGTAAACAAGGCTGATACCGATGGTGGTTCAATATATCGTGCATCCTGCACAGTCAGGACCTGCTCATATGTTACCTAGCTGTTTCAAAGACCTTCACTTCCCAACTACATTCAATCTGTTTTGGGTATTTTTAGAAGTCTACACATCTTAGGACCTGCAAATCATCAAATTGATGCTTTTGGCAAACCCATGTTACTCCCAGATCCTGACCACTTGTGGGCAAATAACAACATAGCCTTTATAGTGGTGGTGCCTGATCAAAGGGTTTTATCCTCAGTGTGGCAGCCATTTTAGGGCATCTTACACTGAGCTTGTCCCGCTCAATTCTGCACAGTCAGACTTGGCTTCAGCTGTCATCGTTACAAAATGGTTTATTAAAGTAAAACAAGGCTACGAATATCGCTGTTTCCGACCTGCTGTAGCCAGTTTGAATGTGGTTTCCATGGGAACGCAGCCATCAAAGCTTCGGTCATTTCACTGACGCATCATGTAGAAGTGGGTCTGGTTTTATCCAAACTGGGTTGGACAAATGAAAGATGTTCACAATCACTGGCTAAAATGCAAAGTCGTCGTAAATGTAACAAAATTGACTCCACAGAGTCACATCACTGGTGTCTCAAGTGATGGCTATTTCCACCAGTTTGGTCGAGAGTTGAAAAATCCTGAGACTATTGTAATGGATTGCTTCAGTTTATAACTTTTCCCCCTGTCCATCATTTACACAAAAAAAATGTGAAAGTAAGTAAAAATACCAGAGTTATCCTTTGATACTGCAGTGAAATAAGAGAGAAACGGGCAACACAAGGTCACAAGCAATTCGAGGATGGAGGATGATGATGATGATAGTTGACTGTCCAGTGGGAATGTTGACGCCACTGGCCCCTGTCTCATTATGTCTTTTTTTCAATGGAAACAGTGTGCTGTTATTTAGACAGTCAAGCTTCTATCAGTGTGTGTTTGTGTGCCTTCAATTTAGCTATTTTCACAGGGATACTAACAGGATTTAGCTGCGCCATTTGACCATTAAGCTAATTATCCTCTGTCTCCACACTCGTGCACACAAATACACACACCAACCTCCAATCAGCGTTCAGATATCTGATCCCCCTCCACCTGACGGCTTCCAGCTCTTCGTCCGGAAAACCGACCCTCACACACACACACAGGAGCCGAGACGTTCCCGGCTATTTTCCTAGACTGGCATTCCGAGCCCATTCCCAATTATCCTAACTACCCTGAAAAACACACACACACACACAAGACGCGAGTGCAAATACACACATGCACACATAAATACGTGCACACACTCCTGGAAGAGTCTCGGCTTAAGCTTGGGTGGACATTGAGTTTGTGTCCAAAAGCAAATTAACATAACTGATACAATTAAAATGTCAACAAACATTCACAATGGAGCCTTTCATAAATCACAGAGTGGGAGAGAAAGACGGACGGAAAAGAGGGAAAGAAGACAGAGAAAAAAAAGTAACACAGTAAAGTACAGATGACCAAGAATTAAAGGGAGAGGTGTCTATGGAGAGAGGTGAGACAATGGTTTAATTCAGAGAAAAGTTAAGTGATAAAGTGGAAATAGGGAAAGGTTAAGTGGAGAGACGTCCTTGGAGAGCGATAAAAGATGAGATATTTGTTGAGAGCGTACAAGAATGTAAAAACAGTCAAAGAGAAATCAAACAAAACACATGGAAATGTGATTAAGATGACTTAAAAGATAGAGTATAAGCTTTGGTCCAAGCATTTCCGCGAAGATTTCAATGCTTCCAATTAGAAAAACTAATTTTTAAAACCCCAAAAACGTCCTTGTTGACACATAAAAGTTTTTCTGCCTGATTTATATGGAAAAATATTTTGAGGAAGATTAAATTAGAGGACACAGGCTTCTATTAATCAAAGGCAAACATCTTGAAATAAGTAAAATGGTCACTGCGTCTTCCCAAACAAACAGTACGCCTGGTGATGAAGAGCCCTGACAGGGATGCACAAAGCTGGATGTCTTGACTCGGAGCTGCGTCGAGGGGTTGGAGAAGGAATTACACCCTTAATAGAGATAGAAATCCATTTGTGGTCTGAACATGATCGACCCAACAAATGCTCCACTGCGAGACAAATCAAATGTGGCTTTGGAAATGTCTAAAAGATCTGTAAAATATGTCTGCTACAACCTCCCTGAAGTGTAACCCCCCCCCCCCTCTGATTTCTTCACTTTCATGTTCAGATGAAAGTGGTGGAAATCTCGCCAACACGCCAGAGTCCCACTTTTAAGAAGGTTTCCATTCTATCTGGGGAAGGCTTTTATTTTGAAATAACTCATGAGGTGTATTTATTTGTGTCAAGCAGGTGATGGAAACAGATAGAAAGTACAGAAAGTAGATATATGTGTCTTTAGTTCAACATATATACACATACAGGGAAAGAAACAGCTCTGATTTTTTTTCTCCCTTTTCCTGGTCGCAAGCAGCTTTGAAGCCAAACAAGATAAATTAATTTAGAGTTTAACAATGCTTCCACTGTGCTCTGCAGACTTAACAATGTCACTGAAACTCCCTGTGTGACAGAGAGCAAGAGAGAGAACAAGTGCTGTAACCAGGAGTCAAGAATGTCTATGTATGAATTTGAGTTTCAAGATAGAGACGAACAAGATCCCTTTCTACGAGCCTCCAGTCATTTACCACATTTCCCATAAACCCTGCTGAGTGCATATATAACAGGTGACTGAACTTATTGGTCTAAGGTAGAAGGAGATAAGTTACACACCTCTTGTTACCTGCATGTGCAGAAAGTTTGAGGTAAATACCTTTTGTGGTTTCTCTGTCTCGGGTGACTGTAAGTCAGCTCTGTCCAAACAAATGGTCGACAGCAGCAGCGACTTTGTCATCGTTGTGAAAAAGGCAACCACTGAGCTCCTTCTTCATCTCGGGGACGAGGTCTGACGGGCCAAATCAGGTGAACAGTTCGGATGTTGGACGAGTTCAAATCCAAATCGACTGCATGAAGGTCAATGTCGTCTAGTTTTTCAGACAGAGCTGACTTTGAATCTTCGACTACACAAAACAGAAAAACCATAAAAGTTATTAACTTCAAAATTTCTGCATCATCACTCAAAGAGCTGAACTGCACATGCATGTGATGAGAGCTGTTTAACTCATCTACTTCTACCTTAGGCCAGAAACTTATGAATCACCTCTTGGCCAACAGATCCTTCTGCTTCACTGAGAGAAAAAAAGGTTTCATTTGAAGACTTAATTCTTCATCTGCTTTGTCGTGAGCATTACACAAATGATCCTGGCTTTATACAGTATAACGAGAAATACAAGAAGACTTTCCTCAGGCTGTGATCTCTTCTATCAGATTTGTCCAGCATTTACCTGAGCATCACTACACATATTCCTGTTTCTCTCAGCAATCAATCTCACCCGGAAGCTTCAGCTTCCCCTCGTCCACCATTGCAGGCACTCGACTTTAATCCATACTGCTTTGGGTTTTGGGAACAGACACATCCACAAAGCATGCCTGGGAAAGGCTAATCAAGTTTGTGTTCACAGTAAAATGATACAGCGTGTTTTTGATTGATGACTGTTTTCACTCTACACACCAGCCATGCCCAGGGCACCTGGCATAAAGACGCAAAGTGGGTTTGGAAGCTCGGTTTGTGATCGATTTAAGAAAGCGCCTCTTGGTTTTTCTCGATAATTTCTTTCAGCTTCATTTGAACCTAATTAGAGGGAGGGTTATGCTCTTCCTCTCTCTTTCTTTGTGTCTCTGACAAACACACACATGCATGGTTTAAATCCTGGTTACCTCAAACTGTAAGCAACTTCAAACACACAGGAACAACTTATGTAAATGCAGGACTTAAGTACATCAAAAGCAGGTGGCCTCAGCACAAATGAGCTGACATCCCATCATGCTTTGAGTGTGACATCCCTTTCATGTCTTTCTGTGTTTGTAGTTTAAAGCCAGACATGTGGGAAACAAATGACTTGCCCATTACCCTCAGTCTTGCTAATTAGCAAATGCCACCATGCTAACGCGCTAAAATATGGTGGTGGACATGTTAAATATTATTCCTGCAAAACCTCAGCATGTTAACATTGTCACTGTGAGCATGTTAGCATGTGTGGATGATGGTATTCAAGACAGTATGGCCTCACAGAGTTGCTAACATAGCTAGCGTAGATTGTCAGCTTTTCTTAATTATATTTTAATTTATAGCCTGCTTCATCAAGTTTTTATTCTTTTCTCTTTGAGCTGTCTACCCCAGTTTCTCCAGGGAATCAAAAGCTAATCTCATTTTAAGTGATTAATCAAACAAAACTCCAAACTGACCCAACTTTAAATCACGTTGGCACAAAACACTCAACTACTGGATGCATATGTGACCCATGAAGTAATTCTTTCCTCAACCAAAACCCTTAAGTTGGTTACAGAACAGTTGCGACATGGTACAGTGAAAACAGGAGCTTTCGTTTCCGTGCAAAAACACAAACACACAGAAATGAGCTGAGTCACACGGTGGAGGTCGGGGGTTAATCCTCGGTTTGATTACGCGTCCATGGATTCAACAGTGGTGATTCATTAAAGGGGATAATACATAAATGATTCACAGTGGGGATCATAAATTGACGCCATCAGAACGTGAGAAAAACAAGAGTCTTCCGCTGCAATCTCTCTTTCTCCATCTTTACTCAACATCCGAGTCATTCAGAGACTGGACTTCCCCTTCCTTCCCTCTGTCCTTCTCTGTCTCTTTCCCTCCATCTCGTCATCTTTCATCCAGATGCCATGTTGTTGATGAATTCAATCAAAAGCTCATTTGTCACTGTCTGGAAAGCACACACTCACATGAATGGGAGCATCCTGTGCTCTGACACATTGAAAAAACAATCCCCGGCGTCCTGAGAAAACCTTTTGTCAGGAACCTAAAAAGGTTGAGTATTTAAATGGGAACTCAGAAGTAAACAAGGTTGTTCCTGTTGTATTTGTGATATATAACACACTTTCCATCTCTGCCTCCGGTGACTTGGATTCTCTGCCTGAACTCAGGAGGACAGCCAAAGGTTACCAGATGCTAAATAACACAATGCAAAGTTATGTAACAGTTTACCAGATATGAGTCAGTGCATATTAACATCATGCAAATTTATATTCAAACCCTGCAAAGTTTATTCATGCACTCATGGCACAAACAATGTCCTGTAACTGATTATTGACATCTTGCATCAGCTTTTTTTTCCTAAAGTGTCCAAAACTCTTTGGGGGGTTCAGTTCAACCCATCAAATCAACCGAGCGATCCAGTTTGAAATCTTAAAACCCAAATGTGAGTTCTATTTTCCCTCAACTGAAATCTGGTCAACGGTGCTGTTTCCTCTGGACTCTACCCGGTTCGATTACCATGGAGCTACATGTGCAATACAAAAATGGATTATATAAACTGTTGAAGCTTAAAGAATCATCACATTTGTATATGTAACATAGACTAAAGACCCATTTAAAGGTTATCTGTGGGTCCTAAATGAGGTACATTTTCTAACAGGCTCCCATCAGTCCAACAACCGGTGATTGCCAGTCTGATTACATCCGTTTGAAGCTTCCAAATGAACAAACAGATGGGGATAACATGCTATTAATAAATGATCAGGGTGCGCATAGAGTTTTAGAAAATCACTCATGAAGTTGGAGACATAATGTCAGAAACAGAACAGTATACATCATACTTCTTTAAGGGGAGGAATGGCAGTAATGGCTTCACTGGATTATTTTTTAGTTTTTAGGCTCAGTGATAATATGCCTCGCATCTTTGACTCGTAGTTTCTTGCAGCTAGAAAGTAGAACCAAGTCTTTTTTTCTCCTCATCTGTGTTGTGTTGCGGCAATGTCACCAACTGATTAAAGCCTATACTGAAACAAAACAGTGTGTTGTTTGTGACATTTTAGTTGAGGCTAAATGATCAGTAATCAATCAGCAGCTGATCAACAGTCTCTTAACAATCAAACCAAAGAGAAGCAGATTAAAATCCCACCACTTTCATCCACATGATCAGACCTTTGTCTAATTTTATCAACAGAGCCTTAGAGAGTGGCTGCAGGATGTTAAGGGACCAAAGCCATGAGAGCGAGGATGGGAAGAAAAGACAAGAGGGAAGAAGAAGAAGAGAGATAGAGAAAGAAGTCGATCCAGGTGTTTTTAATTACAACTGCTGAGAAAACGGCAACGAAAAGAAAAATGAAAGAAAGAGGATTTAGAAGAAAAAAAATCTCTTGCAGAGAAGATTTTTCTGGTTTTGTATTTTTCAAATTATCATTCTGTGGTCTGCAAGTGGGTGTGTGCACATGTGAGTGTTTAAATGTGTGTATGAATTCTGCATAATGCAATCTGTATTAAAGTGACAAAAGGGCCAGCTGTGTGTGTGTGTGTGTGTGTGTTTGGGCCTACGTGTGAAGACATTTGTGTCGTTGCGTAAGCACTCAAGTGTGTAAAATGTGTGTAAATGTGTGTGAAAAATGTGACAAACTGAGGCCTAGCTTGGTGTGTGTCCGTGTGTGATACAGATGGATTAGCGATGTTGACTACGTGTGATAAGTCTCGTTGCTGTGCTAAGAGATGTTTTATCACACTGACACTGAACCGCGACATTTTGCGAAGACAACCCATATCCCATGCGTACACACACACACACACACACACACACATATACACACACACGCACACACACACACACACACAAAAGCATTATTTGGTCCATTAAATTCAATCAAAGCAAGTTTAAAACTGTAAATCTGGCTAATTTTGGGGTGAAAGTCTGTCGTACAGCTGCCATTAACAATATAAGGAGATAAAGCAGTACATAAATACATTATATATAAAGTTCTACATATACATAACCCCAAAAATGCACATTAACAAACCAAAAATCAAGCTACAGGAGCCAGTAATTTTAAATCAGCTTTTCACCGAGGCTGTTTCCAGTCTTTGTGCCAAGCTAGGTTTCTTGATTGTAGACAAAATCAACTGACTGATAAAGGTATGAGTGAGCAGAAGGAAATTAGCTCTAGATACTTAAAAAAAAAAGACGCAGAAAGACCCTTCTTATCACACACCAGGAGAAAAAAGAGGAGAAACTGCAGAAAAACAATGTAAAGAACTAGAGCATGACATCTTTTCAAAGTAAGGAAAAACTGAGGAATTAAATTGCTTTCTTGATCGATTGATTCCACTCACATTTCTGTACACTAAATATGAAGCTACATCGAGAAGCTAGTTAGCTTGGTCCAAAGACTGGAACAGGTCTTTGTATTGACATGTTGTGTTTTCATGGGGGGTTGTGATTTCTTGGTTGGGAGCATTGACTTTCTGGAGCTGTGTAGCCATGGTAAGGCAAAGATTGAAACAAGCTATGCTAACATAAGCTGGCTGTAGCTTCATAATTAGTGTGCAAACGTGAGAGTGGTATCAATCTTGTCGTCATTGTCTTGTCATATCCAAAAATATGAAACTATGCCTTCGAACAGTAATAATCTATTTCAATCAATCCTTTCTGTATACTCTACAGCATTTCCATACGCGAGTGAGCACGACTGCATTCGCAAAATCTAACAAACACACAACGCAGCTCTGTTTAGTCCTCACATATGTTCGAGCATAGACTCACAGACAAAGCAGATGAACTTAGCAACGGTCACCGAGTGCACAGACACAACAGCGTCCCAAACAAACTGATGTCATTCTATAGAAAAAGGCGAGCACACACAGACAAACACACACCTTTCATTAACAGTTGCATGTAGATATTAGCGTTGTCGGACTCGGTATCTAACGGCACTGCGGTGACAATGCAACTCATCAATCATAACACGCAACAACTGAACGTCCAGCAGCAGTTATGTTACAGTTACTGGACTCATTTACACTGTTAGTTCATGTGCAGAACTTCATTGACTTTTTGGGTGATTTAACAAAAGCTTTGTAGGTGACTTTAACCTGAAATTGGACGTGATAAATGGACCAAAAACAACTTGTAGAGAGCTTCAGCATACAGAGGGAATAAGAGGGGGAACAAATAAGAGAGGATACAAAAGATGGAGACGAGCAGAGAGATTAAAGTGAAGAATCAAGGAGAAGAAATTACTGAGAAAAAGAGAGAAAGAAAGCGATAGAAGGAAACGGGGAAGAGTGGAAAAGAAACGCATGATTGGTGGTAAAAAGAGAAAAGAAAGGGAGAGAGAAAGAAGGAGGAAGGACCTCAAAGGCCAGATATGAAGAAGAGAAAAACAACCTGCAGAAGAGAAGGAATAAAGCACATGATTGAGAGACTGAAGAGATTATAGAAGCTGATAGATGAGATTAAAGTGAATAAAACATGACAAAATCTCCAACCTATAAAAGTAAAAGTATAATCCTTTTTTCCATTTTTACCTCCACACTCCCTCTGTGTTTCTCTTTCTCTAACACAGGATTCTACTTATTCTGCGACTCACAAATGGCGACAGAAGCTCAGCTATCCCAGCTCCGAGCCAGTGGTCAAATCGAATTATCTTATGTTTCAGCCGTGCAGCTTTTTGGGCCTCGTCGCAGCGAATATTGATGTATTGCATTGCAGGATTTAAGCCGATCCAAAACCGCAGTGGCTGACTGAGCGATCCCTCAGGTGTCAGCTCAGACTAATACCTGGAATCAAATACACATCTGTAACTCACAGATGCTTTGTTCTGATGTTTTTTTTTAGCCGAGGAGCAGTGAGCAGAGGGAGATGTGGAATCACTGCACAAATCAATCTTTGTGTTTGATGGGTGAACAGAGAAGCTCTATTTCTACTAAACTTTGCTGTTGTTAAAGGTAGAGTGTTACTTGGTGAAACTAATTAAATTATTTGATTATTTTGTGCTGTAATCACGAAGCCTTTACATCCATTTATTTGGTGTGGACTATTATTAGCAGGCACAACCTGATATAATATATATAGATACAATACAGACACAAAATCAGTCTGTGACTCTACTGGATTATATGACTTGAAAACATGAGGTTAAACTGCTGGAATCAGGTCCAGCAAGTTCAAAAGTAATTCTGAACTGTAGATCAGACTTAGAAGTCATCAAAAATCAGCATTCATCTCTGATATGCAGCCAGGAAACTTTGAAAATATCAAGAATTATAAACAGAGTTTGGTGTCTTTTTTTGCAGAGACAGCACTTCCTGCTCCAGAAGCCAAGAATCATGGGTAATATTCATCGTTTGGCCGTGTTTCATATACCATGTTATGATAGACAAAGGTAAAAGATAAAATGTCAAAGCAAAAACAATTAACTGCAACACATAGACTTGCCCAAAGGGCGTGACATAACTTGATTTTGGTAAAGTTTGACTCAAGAATACACATTATTGACCTTTGAGAGAAGAGAGTCCAAATTGGTGGAAGGTTATGTTGCACTATCCACTTCTATTCAGAAGTGGAGGAGAAACTGCTCCACAAAGGAAGAATGGTTATTCAACTGTTAGCGACTGAGCTAACTAGATTGCTAACTGACAGAAAGCTTGCTTCCTCTTAATTGAACTGAATTATTGTCCTAGGAATACTATGAAAACAGAAGAAAGCTTGGACAGTTATTTGCCCTAGCTAACAAGCTAGCGTGTTAGCAGTTAGCGACAGCTACAGGAATTCATCAACTATGACCACATATTCTGCAAAAAGCTGTGCAGATGAATTTCTCTGAGCCTTTTTCTAATGTGACCTTTAGAAAGTGTCTTCCTCACTAAAAAGCTGTCAGGGCTGTGTAAGAGGTAACGTCTCTCTACTGTATTCCAGGAAACCGAGCCAAGATCATGACTTGTTGACAGTTTGGAGGGTTTCAT
Organism: Lates calcarifer; assembly: GCF_001640805.2. Taxonomy (NCBI): domain Eukaryota; kingdom Metazoa; phylum Chordata; class Actinopteri; family Centropomidae; genus Lates; species Lates calcarifer. Next base: position 13,119,699 of record NC_066846.1, read on the forward strand.
GCTGATTAATACCTGGAATAAAAGCACATATTGGGTGCAGCAGGCCACCAGTGTGGTTTTATAACTTAAGAGCCAATTGGAGCATAGAGGAGGAAATTACAATCAGTAATCAGTTGTAAAATCTTGATTTCTTATCTCCACCAATAATTATTTCCAAGGTCTTGTCTTTTGAAAAAATCAAAGTGGCTGTTAAGTCTTGGGAAGCAGCCACCATTCTGGCCCAAAGGCATAAAGGTTTGTTTTCCTGCCCTCAATATAAGGCTCTCTGGGTTTTGTAACAGCTAATATTCCTGTGTTGTATTCCAGGATATAGCCTGATCCAAAAACCACAGCAGCTGGCTGAGGATTCCCTCTGGCTTGTCTCTCTCTCTCTCTGACTTTTTGTTTTTTTTTGTCTGTCCCTCTTTGGTTCCAATGAAGACAAAGTGCACAAAAGACGTCTGATTACAGGTCAAGAGTAAGAAAGCAGAGGAAATTACCACCAGCCACCAAACATACGATGGTGAAACTTTGTCTGTGGGAGGATAAAATCACAAAAACGGCGGTTGAAATGTTGGTTGAAACAGTGGCTCGATGCGGGTAAGATTGAAGACAAGAATAGTTTTCTGCCCTCAATGTAAATCTGTCTGGGCTTCGTCACAGCCAGTATCACTGTATTCTATTCCAGGATATAGCCTGATCCAAAACCACAGCAGCTGGCTGAGGATTCCCCCCCTGGCCTCAGGCATGGCTAATACCTGGAAAGAGACACAGATCAGTTACTCTCTCTGTCTCAGCAGATCTCTTGTGGTATTTTGAAGGCTGATACTGATGTCTTTGGCCTCGTGCCGCCAACAGCCGATATTTAATATAGTATCTTTGAATTTAAACTTCCACTTCAACGCTTTTTGTGCCAAAAACTGCCACAAAATTACAAGTATTGCAGTGAAAAGGCATTTGAAACAGCATTTAGACCATGGAAAAAAATATGATCTAACAATAATAAAATGTGTTCATGCATACTTTTGTGGAACCTCATCAGAAACCATTTAAATATTGAAAGTGAGTACAATCTCCAAAGTTGTGACACAAATGAATAAAACAACCTCATGTACAACAACTCTGTTTTGGTGGTAACAGAAATAACAACTGTGGGAGGTAAAAGGTCAACAGCCAAAACCCAAAGTACCGTATGTCCACATATCCAACAATTAAGTCCAACAATTTGAGGAAAGGTCACCATAGGAAAAAGTTATGGAAACACAAGCCTATCATGCAGAGATTTCAGTATCAAATGATATCAAATCTACTGTTTCTCACACACTTTCACCCCTCTTTTCTCTCCTGAGTGCGACCCACACATTGTCCTTTGTTATCACACACAGTTCCTCCAACATGTGTTTTCTATCTGTTGTCCTGGTTGTCTGTGTGTATCAGAGGCTGAGATCTCTGTTCACTCCCTCCACGACCCTCACTCTCTGAAACAGAAGCAGGCCCATACACTCCACTGAGAGAGGAGAGTTTGTGCTCACTATAAAGCATATGCTAAATACACAGACATAGCAATACTTTTTTAAACCACAAATGTAATAAAAGCTGATATGGTCATATCATTTTCAGATAAAACCTATTATTTCAAATATACAGCAATCTGACAATTGTTTGATTTACAGTGGTTCTGATACATCTTTGTACTTTTAGATAAAGAACTGTTATATTATAAAACTAGATTAGGACAATGTACAGTTTTCTCCAGTACTATCTCCATTTTCTACAGACAAACTCTTATTTCTACCAGAATGATTTTTAAATAACTATAATTACATCATGATTTTACACATCATTGATGCAAGATGTGACCTGCCAGACCGATCATGTAATAAATTACTGAAAAACTCAAGAGTCTTAATTTAGGCAATAAAAATGACAAGTATATTAGTATGTATGCTACACATGGGAGACAAATTAAAAGGAAAGAAACCAAATTGTGTTGGTGATGTGATGTTCAACCATGAGAACATGTCCAGTCCGTCTTCAGTGCTCCTTGTAATAAATTCTTCAAGCGTATCGAAGTCAGCATTCTTCTAAAGGACATCCACTCATTTTGCTGATGGTGGTTGGGAACACTGTCTAACTCATCACCACAATTTTTCCCATAGGTGTTTAACCACCTACAAGAACCCTAATCCCCCAAGGTCCCACTAAAGCCACACTAGAAAACCCCTGAAGGACTACTCTTACATGTCCACTACAACCTCCCAAGGACCCCCAGAAACTCCAAGAGGACCTGTTCAACCTCCCTAAAGGCCACTACAAACTCCCAACATCCCCTTGAACCTTCCATGGGACCTTTAGAACCTTGACATTAAGCACTACAACTTCTGAACCTTCACAATGACCATTAGAACCTCCAAAAGACCTCTAGTCCTCAGTGAACATTAGAACTCCTTAAAGGACCTGTAGAACCTCCTAAATGACCTCTGAAACTATAACCTCCTAAAACCATCTGTAGAACCTGTTCAATGACCACTTAAACCTTCTAAACAACCATCAAACATTAAAACCTCCTAAACGACCCTGAGAACCTCTTCAATGACCACTAGAACTTTGCAAAGGCCCCCTATAACCTTATTCAGATGTGAATAATGTTCCTAAGTGGTGAGCAAATGTAAAGTAAAACCCAGCGTAAAGTGTTCGTAAGCCTCGTCCCAGGTATTTCCTTTAATATGTCACCCGTCTGTACAAGCCACAGATAACGACAGAACACACTGACTTGCAAAACACACCTGCACAGCAAACAAACACTTAAAGTTGTAGGGGAGGGAAGACAGAGAGGAAGTGGTGATGCCAAGATTGTATCAGCACAATAACAGTAACACGTGCGATAGCATCTCGACACCAGAGCACATCATGAGGGTGCAGGAGAAAACAGTGTGTGAGGCCTGTTTGAAGATCCAAGTGCCTCTATCTACATTTACAGTATATGTGTGTGCAGAAGGGAAGGGTCATGGGGTTGTTTGATGGGTTTTGTTATGAAACTAAAAAGTTGTTTGGACACATGCTACCACACATGGCATGAAACACACACATAATTGCTCACATACATGCGTACGCACACATGTATTTGGGCTCTGAACATGGTTACGTGGAGAGTAAACAGCGATGAAAGAAGAAACGCAGAAGCAGCTGAAGGAGGAGGAGAGCGAGGGAGTGAAACAGATGACAAGAAAGAAAGAAAAAGAGAAAAGAGATGAAAGGAAAAGGAAAAATGCTCGATTGATAGAGTACAGACAAGAGAAAATCAAAGGATGAGTGGGGCAAAAAAAGGCAAACGAGATATAGGGAGATGAAAATGTAGAAGAAGGGAAAAAAGATGGATGGACAGATTGAGTGGAGGAGTAAAAGAGGAAACAGTAAATGCTGTGTTACATTTATAGCTCAGCACTTTTCAGGGTCATTCTGCTCAATGACCCCCAACACACACAAAATTTCTCCCACTCCCTCGCTCTCACTTTCGCTTCCTCTGCTTCCTTTCTTGTCGATATGATATACACACAGAACACACACACTCGTCCGGTGATATATGCGACCGGGAGTCGTCCATAAATTTTTAAATGGAAAAATCTCCGTCTCTCTCTGATTCTGTTGTTACAACGAGCCGACCTGGGTGGCTTCTGAGTGTGTGAGGGAGGGAGAAAGAATCTGATTTACATGGATTTATGGTGTGTTTAAAGACCTCCCCAGGCATGTTTTAACACGTGCATAAAAACTCTAAAATGACATTAACGCCTGCTCCTTTATCGCAAAATCTAGAATCTTGTTAACTGCAAACACTTTTCATTTCAGGAGTTTATCTACTGGTAGCCCTGTCTCCTGGAAATTATGTTTATGTACAACTATCCTGGATGTTTTTAATTTATAAATTTGACAAGCGGCAACTACGTTAGCACTGAGTCTGTCAGTAAAATGTTCACAGAGTATTCCACCATGATATCCAATTTTGCAATACAATGTCCACCTGTAGTGACTACAACATTGCTAAATATGGAGTTTGGGACTTTTAGATATATATGAATGCTTCTGCAGCAGCTTGTTACAGCCCAGTTATGTCTTCTTGTTAAGCAACATCTAGTGGCCGTAATAATTATGACATCTATTACGTAGATGACACCCAGGTATTTTTGAGCTCAGCTGGGAGATGAGGAGGGAATGTTGATAATGTGATGGAAAGATAATCAAGAGTTCGGTCTTAGAGAGGATTAGCTGAAGGTGGCGTTCCTTCATCCATGTCTGAGATGTAAAGAAAGTTAGATTTTAATAGTGTAAGGCTAGTTCTTGTTATCAGCACATTCAAATCACTGTTTATTCTACTGTTTTCTGTTCTATTCAGTAGACAGCAGTCAGTTACATAGTTGGGTAGTTTTCATAACCTCTCTCCTCTGTGACACACTCTGCCATGAAGGCCACAAAATGTGCACACACTCCGACACACCTCAACCTCGTTTATACAGCTGTCTGAAATGTGTGTGTGTGTGTGTGTTGCTGACACTGCTCTTTGTATCCGAAATGAAATGGGAAGGGGTGGAAAAAAAGAAAACTACAAGAATAACTATTTCTCTGTTAAAGATCTTACTATCTCAATGGCAGAGTTAGGGACATGAGTGAGTCAAAAATTTTTTCACTCATCAATTTGATTTGCAGGGTGAGGGGGTGTGTGAAACCAGCTTCGTCTGTCCACATGACTGACTCACCCACACAAAATCCCCTTTTATGAATACACTGTGTGTGTGTGTGTGTGTGTGTGTGTGTTCAGTGTATAATTTGTCTTTGTAGAACATCTGAGCATCATGTGGATGTACACTGGACACAGCAGTATATACACTAAATACATGTGTTTGTTTAGGAATGAATTTGGCAACACTCACACTGAGAGGAAAAGCTATTTGTATCGCACCTTTCAAACACAGAAGGACTTCCAACTGGAATACATCAGGCAGAGAAATTCATTAGAACAACATTCAGTACACAAAGATGAAATTAGTCCCAAATGTGCAATCACAATAGAGGAAATTTATCAATCAAGAGAAAAAATTATTGATTCTCAAATCAGATTTACTGGCTACATATTTAGCCTCACAAGCCGTGTATGCTAATGCTAATAATCTTAATATTAGTGTTACGTTTAATGAACTCACATCACACAAATCATATAACTTTCTTTGGGCCTGTTCAAACCATAAAGTGGCAAAAAACAAAATTATACAAACTGTCTTTTCATGGAATTTGTAGCTACTATTATAGCTAGCAAGCTAACTGCTAGGCTTCTTTCTATTCACCCCGTACTGTGCCGTACACTTCCTCTAATTTTATGGAAAAACTTTTAAAAAGTTTCCTAACAAACTAGCTTGCTAGCTGCTTGCTATGTGTCAGTGAAGAAGCTAGTTCACATTAAAAAAACATGTACAGTTGTCTCCTGTTTCATAACTGAACTCACAACGCCACACAACACATAAAACTTCTTTCTAACTTGTACTATGCCGTAAACTCCCCCTGGCTTTTTTCATCTGGATTGTACATGATTTCAGTCATTAAGTAGTTTCATGGAGGAACCCAACAAACTAACTAATTAGCTTGCTAACTCCTTGCTAGCGTCAATTAACTAGCTAGTTTGGGTTAAAAAAAAAAGTACTGTTGTCTCCTGTCTTATAACTATTCTTGTTTTGTAGAGCTATTTATACTCAGACAATGGAACAACACAGCTAGAGAGCTATGACAGCTTCTTTCATTCTGGAGCTTGAGTCTCTCCATTCCCTCAATTTTACCATATAATTTTGCCATTTAAAGGCTGGTGCAACCAGGCCTTCACTCTTTGTGTTGTACGCCTCTAACGTGGCGGGCATTTAGTTTGTATTCTTTCTCCTGTGTTTATGTGTGAAAGGAAGTCTAATTGTCCAGTATTATGTCTATTGCATTGTGTGTCTCTGTCTGAGACCGTGGTGGTCATTTGAACTTGAGTTAACTTTTAAAGCGTGGGTCCGGCCCTGAGATACAGATGATGTAGTTCTCGGGCTATGCAGTGGTTTCTACTTCAAATATACAGTTCGGGGACAGACGCACCACACACACAAACACACGTCCTGAAAGAGGTTTTGACCAAGGTCCTTGTGTGTTCTCACCAAAGGCAGCCCTGACCCTGAATCAGGAATGCAGCGGTTCAGACGGATGTTTCCATCCTGTATACGCTTGTGTTTGTGAACTTCTGTTTTGTGTGTGTGTGTGTGTGATATATATGTGGATAACCAGTGTTAATGTGTCAGTGCATGAAATCATGGTGTAATGAGAGGATGCTGGCTGCTCTGTGGTGGGATTTAGACCTACATTGGGAAGGGGAGGAAAATGCTGGATTAAAAACACAAAATTATTCCATTATCACTTTTCCTTTCAGCTTATTATTTTGTAATCAGTGTGGGGTCATTTTAAATCACAAACTTCATAAGGTAACGACGAACTGATTGTTATTAGACAAATAATAATTTTATAATGTCAGGTATTTTATGGATTCTTCCATGGACAACACTGGAGCAAAATGATGGCCAACTGAGGATTAAATGTTATATTTGAGAAAATAATGAGTGTTCATTCACATCTATCCCATAATTTTGTTATGGATACAAAAAAGAAACCAGCCTCAAGTGACAGTTGAAGTTAAACAGATTTTTAAATTTGTCAATTCACGATGGCAAAAACCATAACTGGAATATTAGAACTGACTGGCATACTACAACTGGAAACCCAGTTATAGCAAATTAACCCAGATCATTGTCAACTACATACCCAGGATTACAGTTTTTGGTACATACTTTCCAACGTCCTGATTTACTCCATTACCAAGGCAACTGCTTGTTTTCAACTGCATAAAGAGTAATTTTCCATGGTGTTAGTGCAAAAACAACGCAGACCAAATATGGAGGGAACATTTGGACAATGGATACTCTTGGAAATGGGGCACCGAAGATGTGATTCACCATGCTCATAATTCATGTCCACTGTTTGTTATACTCGTTTCTGGGCCATGATGTCCCATTAATATCAACAAGACATCCACTCCATCTCCATTAGCAGGTGGTTTATGAAATCAGAAAGCAGCCAAAAGGCCAATTCTAGCCAAAGTCCATACTTTAACAAAGGAAGTAAACAGTTATTTTCAACAGCAGGGAGAAGACAGAATGGGCTGAGATTTGCTTGTTCTGGATGTGCTTCAGTACTGAAGGGCTGAGGATGAGTGACGGCGGGTAATACAGCAGGAAGGGAGGGGATGATGAATCAGAGAAGGGTTGGCCACACTTATTATTCTTTGTGTGTGACAGCTACCAGCACATACCAGTGGTACGTCTGACGGCTGCCTCTGTAACCACGCAGGAAGAGCACACGCTCTCCCTGATCTCATTTTTCAGTTTTTAGAAAGACCAAATCAACACATGGACAGAAGGATGAAAAACTTTACTGATCTTGTAAAGGGCTATTATGAGTTCATGCTTGTTTATTTGGGGTTTGATTTGCTACACATGTTCTGTCAAGCTCTCGGAAAAGGTCTGGATGAACTAGAATTACCAGTTCGCCAAACAAGTCAAATTGCAGGTCACAGTCTTTCCTTCTGTTCCAGAGTTACGGTATTGAATAATGGCCAGTAAGTGTTTTTGCATAACATTATGACATCACAGTGAAATTTTGTTATAATTAACATATGAATTCTTGAGTTATGGCCAAAAACGTCACAGCACCAAATTCTAATTCAGGTCATCCTTATATCCAAGTAAGAATTTGTGATCAAAATTGAAGAAATTCCTTCAAGGTGTTCCTGATATATATTGCATTCACAAGAATGGGACAGACTTGAGGTCACAGTGACCTTTGACCTTCAACTAGTTCATCCTTGAGTCCAAGTGGTATGTGCCACATCTCAAGTAATCCCTCAAGATGTTCCTGGGATAACGTGTTAATGAGAATGGGACGGACAACTCAAAAACATAATGGCACCAAAAATGGCTATCGAGGGCATGAAATTGGCAATGAGAGACTCTGGGATTCCTGAGGTAGTCATTTGATTGGCTGTAGGTTTAAACACTGAACTTGTTGTCTTTGCTTCATTTTGGTTTTTGGGTCTTACTAATTTTAAACCCAAGTGTTCCCTGACCATAACCATCGTTATGACTGTACCCATGGTGACAAAGGTCTTTTTACCAAGACGTTTTAACTCAAGCTTAAGCCAAAACCAAACCAAATCAAACCAGCTTTGGAAGACACAGAGAAATGACAATTGTCCTGCTGATATGGGCGTCACATCTGAGTTGTTTTGAAGGGAAGTAACAAACAATGCATTTTGTTGTTTAATTTGGAGGACTTGTGTTGTAATATAAGATGACACAAAAGGAACCTGGACAGGGATAAAAGAGACACAAAGGGCAAAACAGCTGGGAAACAACAGAAAACATCTGCAACTGACGTCCATACAATTTACAAAGTGGGTATGTGCATGATGCCAGTCGAAGGTAATACTTTCCAACCAGTCACAAAATTCAATCAAGACAGTGTACAATACCAATGACGTGTTTTATATGCTTAAATATGCCGTAGAAGCCAAAACTAACACACAACAAGTCTGCATTGGCATAAACTGAGTCTCATCTTGTACTATTTAAAGATCTGTTAGCTTTGTTTCAACAAACCCTCATACCTAAGAACATGGCTCATATCACTTTTCCAAAAACAACTTTTTGGTGTTCTCTCTATGGATAAAGTCACCGCCAAGGTTAAGGAAACGAAGACTGCTTGGCTAAAATGACTGAACATTGCCATGGTTAAGAGAACACCAATGTCAACTGAGATCTCGAACTCAAATGCCTTTTACGCCATAACTTCCACCCTGATTTTCTACCTGTGAGGACAGTCTTATTGTTTTTCAGTGGTTGATGTTGTTATCCCACAAGCCTTTCTCTTATAATTTGACTGCTTTTGAGCCCAATTTCAAAGATGAACCCTACCTAAACATATGATCTCAAAATTTCATTTGAATTATACTAAAAGCTGAGTAAGAAAAATATTTTTTCTTTAGGTTTTTGTCCTCAAAAGCCTAGTCATCTAAATGTTTCCTTGATTCACACTGTGCGACCCATTGAGCTGCCAGCTGACTAGCAGAAAATAGGTTTATGTATTTGTTTTTGACCACTCCTTAACATTCCTCTGTGACTCAATGACCCACAGAGAAACCACATTAATTTTTTTCTGTCCTGACTACGTGACACACTGACACTCTGCACCAAATGTGCCCATGTCCACCAAAGTGACAACCACAGATGGCCTCTTCCTCTTGAACCTGTTTTAGGGGGAAAAAATAGCCAACTTCTTCACGCTCCCTGTCAGGAAATAACACGTCATGTTGACAGAGGGAACTCCAGAAACTGAGAATTCAGGAATTGTGTGTGATTTAACAGGGGTCTAGTGGGGAATGTTGAGAACGCCATATGCTATTTTTGAAAGCCTGATTTCTGCGGACGTCACTAATGATGTCTGTGGTCTGTCTGGGGCTACTGATGGCCAAGGGTCAAGAGAAGAAAAAGGAAGGAAGGATGGGGGTAAAATGAGAAGAGGAAAGCAAGAGGGGAGGATGGAAAGAAAGAGAAGCTGGGGGAGAAAGCAAGGGGATGAAGGCAAAAACTGGAAAAGCAAGAGGTATGAAAAAATGTGGGAAGCAAAACAGGAGAAGATCAAGGTGAAAGGGAGTGAAGGAAAGACAGTGAAGAGGTGAAGATAGATTGATGACAGAGGAGCATGGGAGAAAAAGAGGTAAAGACGGAGCTATAAGTTGGCTCAAAGGACAAATGGAAGAGAGGGGTCGGACAGGAGCAAAAAAGAAGTTGAGGAACTGCAGATGGTAGATTGTGGGAGGGCAGAATAAAAGTATAAGGAGGAAAAGATGGAGAAGAGAAGGAGAGAAAGAAAGAGGGCTGTAGATGGAGGGAGGAGGTGGGGTTCACTAACTCTATGTCCAAATCATAGCCGCAGACACATGAATTCGGCCAAAACCCAAAGGCATCTGAAGTGCTGTTATATAATTCATAACAACTGCTTCTATCATTATTAATAATATGAAACCACAAATTGGAATATGTTTTTCTGCCTTTTTACCAACCTGACAATTGGTTATACTCCACACAGACCAATAAAACCTAGCAAACTAGCTTGCACTTATTAAACAAGCACATGTATCCGTGTACTGCAGTGGCCCGGCAATATGATTATGCACTTTTACAACCTGACAAATGAATAATATTCCATACAGGCTAATAAAAGACACTGCACTCCTAGAAAGGGGGGCAATCAATAACAAATAATAAATGTCAACAACTGTAATGAACATCACCACACAGTCTGCAGGGCTCGGGATTTTCCGTTTTTTGCTGCTGGTAAGAAGCAAAAACCTCACATCTGCAAAAGCTGTTCCTCTCAGATAGGTATTGTATATTTGGGAAAACACAATAAGGTTTAAAAAGGTTTTAAGGACTTTAGGATTATGGCTTCTTGGCTTACAAGTAGGCAAACTGTATGCAAAACTTCTAGTAATCCAGTAAGATGATAAAATGTTTTTGAATCCTTTCCACGTATGGCATGCCTTCCAAAATCTCCAAAACAGTATTTAAGTGTTGTACTTCATTAGCTAGCTGGAAGCTAATACACTCAGTCTCTTAAGGGTTTTGTTTTTTTCAGCCATTTTCAGTGGTTTGGATGTCTGATCAGGATACCTCCTGGACGCCTTCCTTTGGAGATTTTCCGGGCATATCCAACAGAAGAGACCCCAGGGTAGACCTATAACTTACTGGAGGGATTAAATATATATTACCCTGCTTAGCCTGCTATCAACACAACCTAACCCCAGATAAGCAGAAGAAAAAATGGATTGACAGTCTGGGTAACACATCAACAGTGGTATTTCCTAGAATGTCTAAGTAACTCCTGGCCTGATCCAGGATCATCATAATGTGAGAATCACAGTCCTGTACTTCCTGTAATGTCATCATTTGAGTCACTGTGCTACTCATAAGCTTTGTCAAGGAAAGATTACTGAAACTGAGAGTGTTTCATTCAGTGTTGTTGTTGTAATATAGTTTAAAGCCACCAGGGGCAGCAACAAGCCCACTGTAGAAGTAATTCATTTTGGAAAGAACCGCGTAAATCATGTTTTCACCTGGCCAGTGTTGATTTCCCCACCTTGTTAGTTGTTAAAATTGATTACCATCTGGTAATTGGTTCCTCTTTCTGAACATTTATCCCATAATTAATTTTATGACCATTAAGTGACTGACTCTTCCGGGGTGGATGGCGGTCCAGCACCATAATACAGAGTATGACAGTCTCTGAATAAAATGAGCCACTTGGTGACTCAGTGACTGAGATGCAACAGTATGATGGTCCTAGATCCACAACAATGATACAAAGTCTGACGTTTCTGACTAGAATCATTCACAACTGTGGTGCAATGATTGTTGATGTGGAACAAGACCTGAACGTCAAAGCAGAACTGTGATGTCGTCTTTCCTCATTTTTGTATTCTAAGTTAAAAGCTGTAGGACAGACTCATTTCTTTGGTTTCGTGTTGCTGCGCTCCCAGGGAGTGTTTATTATTTCATTGCTTTGCTGCATATTCTACCAGTGAAATGAATAAGCCATGACTCTATCAAACACAAACATGCAAACTTCAGCTTAGTCACTCAGTCCACTATGCCTGATTACATTTTGAGCAAGTGAACACACACACACACAAACACCCTTGTGAGCAATGCTGTGGTCATCTGAACCACAACTAAACATCCTGGTACCAGACCTCAGGTTTGCCTTGTTACCATGACAGCACAATTGTTAGTCTGTCATCTCTATTATGGGATGGGAATGGGGTGAATCGGGGGTTAAACCACACATTTGTCTGTGTATGTGTGTCGGTGTGAGTGACCATCCGCTACCACTGTTGCTTAACTTGTATGTGTGTGTGCATGTGTGTAGTCATTCAGCTGCATAGACCTACGTGTTTTTCAGCATGTGAGTGAGACATGCTGCAGATTACAGGTCTGCTATGGGCTGGCTGCGAGGCGCGGTGACTCGTCACTGTATAAACACAAAGTAAACAAAGACATCTGACTTTTGGCTGCCCTTCCACACAGTCATTTTACAGTGTAATACTGTCATTCATCCTGCGTTCGTCGAACAAGGTGGCTCAAGAACCGGAAGGATTCCTGTACCAGTTCCAAAAAACACAAAGACAGCCAGAACTAAACAGGAATCAGTCTCACCTGCCTCAACAGGTAAGTGTGCAAGTTTATCCACGTGATTTATACAGGACTTTTGAAAACAGAAAAGTGTTGCAGAGCGAGGAGGAAAAGTAGTAGGAAAGAAGTGATGAAAGAAGCAGGATTGAAATTTGATCCTGAACATCTCTTTTAGACTGGAAAGTAAACAGCTGCTGATGCTAACGTTAGCTACGTAGTGATAGCAAAAACTTACACATAGCACCTTTAAATCATGGGTACAAACTTTAAAATAAACAAAAATAGAGAAACTGGATCTGTGAAGTAAGCCCTGTAAGTGAACATGCATGCATCATTCTAACAGAGAGGAGGTGGTCAACTTTGAACACTGGGCTTATGATACATTGGGGGAAACCCTGAATCATCAAGATTCACCTCTAAGCACCTAAATGGTGGATCATCTGACATTTCAACATTACCGTCTTCAAAGCCACACTGCTAACATGGCTAAAAATTACACAACACAACAATCATGTAATGAAACACCGTCATAATCTGAAGCCACTTTCACTGGCTCAAAACTCATCCAACAAAAACTAAGTCAGGAGACCATAAATAATACAGTTATATGTAGTGACATTTACTGCTGGATTTATTCATTACTGAGCTTGATTGGGACATGCTGAATATTTACTATCTTAATTAAAATAAAATCGCTGAATTGGATGGATGGATAATTCTGTCCCAATATGTCGATTTGAAGTATAATCAATCTTTCCAGCTGCGGAGGCCAAAAGAAGCAGACTGAGGCCATGTTGACAGTTATGTGGATGAATTTGAAAAACAATTTTTATGTCTATGTTTTGGCCGTCTGCAGCTCTTTTTAGAAATGCTTCCAAATGGATAAGACACCAGACTTGTGTAGTTGTTAAACCACGAATATCTAAACTCTTAGATGGGAATGGTAAATAACCTGCTGGCTCAAGTGGCCTCTGCTTGACCCTGTAGGTGATCTCAAGACACTAACAGAGACAGAGGAATTGGGGGAGGTCATATAAAGTCTGCAGCCAGTGTTTAGAGTATGTGTGCGAGCCTAAGTGTACATCTGTGTAGCACTGAAATGTTTAAAGAGGAGGGAGACTTTTCCTTTCCAGTGACATCAGTGCAGAGGAAGAGGCTGCTATAATAGTCCCATGGTGTCTTTAAACTCCTGTGTGTGAGTCTGCTGGAATCCTAACAGGTCAGCCAAAGGCTAGAGAAGCACTTGTCCTTGTATCTTCTCTTCTATTTCTTTCTTCACACATATTTCTTCTTTATTCATCCAGAAAAAGAGATAAACAGAGTGAGGAGAGGACACTGATGAAAGCATATGATTGGGAAAAAGAGGCCAAAAGTGGGGAAGACAGATAGGAGAAAAGAGAAAGGGAGAAGTATACAAGACAGTGATAGAGACGGCACAGTTGTGCCAAATATGTGATTGGTCAGGCTCGATAATGAGGGCCTATACGTTCCAGTAATTGATTGGCTGTCTGATCCCATTCCAGTCGCTGATTGGTTGCGATGCTGTCGCAGTCCAACAGCGGTGTCATCCAGCGGGCAGGGAGAATACTCCAAACCAGGAGGTGACCAGGGCGCCATAATATTTCAGGTCAAAGCATCACGAACCGTCCCACTGTTTACAGATGTTTCTTTATTTTTAAAGCAGTTATTCCATAACAACAATGAGGAAGGGCGCCTGAGGTTTAATGGGGGTTGTTGCAGAGCTCAATGACTGAACCAAAGCCAGTGAAAGTCAGTTGGCTGTTGAAAGTTTTTAATGTCATGTTCAACGAAACTATACTGGCCCAGAGTTGGATGTTTTGTAGTCTCTCATTTGTCTTTCTTGTATAACATTTTCAGGAAAAGAAAATACAAGAATTGCTCATGCAATTATCTGTTTTTCTTTTCCCTTAAAAAGAATTTGGATGGACTCTGGGGACTGATTTAACATCATGTTGTACACCCAGTGGAGCTGTAAAACAAACTCAAGTGTAACACACATTGGCCATGTTGCCCTTTATCTAACACTCATTCCACATGATGGCATACATACATCAAGGTATGGTATCCAGGATGTGCTAATCCAGGGGACAAACGTGATAAAATACTGCTTTTCTGGCATTCACACATCCCAAGTTGATGCACATCAATACTTGATGGCGGTGCATGTTTCCTTTTGGTGTTTATTGAGTGTTTGTAGAAGAAAACACAAATAACTGAACTGAAGTTCTGTAAAAACAGTCTAACAGAGACACTGGCCATGACTGCACATCAGTTTCCATTGGAAAAACAACCATCAGTGATAAATTCTTGCTGAATAAATGCCTTTGAAGTGTCCTTAATATGGCACCATAGGACTGTAAGTTCTTGTGACTAATACCACACATCCATATAGTGTCCACAACTAAGAATTTAAATTCTCTGTCCAAGACTCCAGATCTGTGAGCATGTTTTTTTCCAGGAAATTCTTAGACCAGCTGCAGCTGCCAGATTCAAGACAAGTCACATTGAGGAATTCTTAAGGTTTCCCATTTCTCCTGAACAGAAATTGTTGTGGAGGTGTTCATGTTGTTTAACTTGTTTACCTGCAATTATACTGTTTTTACACTTCGCAGAGCTTTTCTTTGAAACTGGACTCATTCGTCAGGGATGTTGGCTTTGGGTTTTCCCCAGTACTCGTGAAAGAGTTTCATTTGCCAAGATGATTAACAGCTGGCCTGCACGTGGACAGCTATGTGCTATGATCACTTGTGTCTGCACAAACTAACTTGACACAGTTATTCACAGGTGAGATGCTGTGTTGAATGGGAGGGGAACTCCCTGGTGTTAGAGGCAAAAAATACTAGTGATGCCTTCTCAAGAAAGAGGAGAAACGGCATCATGTTCAGCAGTTGGAGAGTGATACAGACTGGCTTAAACAGAATACATTTGATATTTCAGATGTGGTGGTTGTAGTCAGAGAAACAACTTTTCATGTTTTGTCTACTTGAGCTCGGATTAGGTGTTTGTCCACAAAGAAGTGACACAGAAGAAAACAACATTAGCTTCATATTATTACAAAATCAGAGCAACCATTTGGTGATCTGATAAAATCCAGTCTAATCATTGCCAGACAAATTCAGAGACATGCTGTAATGTCAGAACGCAGACCATGTAGGATAGCATATTCTCTACTATCAATCCTTTAAAGCTCCGGCCCAACTGGCAAATGTGTTTTTGTCTTGGCAAACAGAAGCGAAGAGAATCCCAGAAATGCTGTTTTGAGGGGAGCAGCTTGGGATAAATGGTAAGTAGCTAAGCCCTGGTTAGGACTGGTTTGGCCCTGCGGTGGAAACCATGCTGTTGGGGAGAATCCAGAAGACACAGTAGGACGCTGGCTTCAGTTGAGATGAAACTACTGGCAGGAAAAAAGACGGCTATAAAACACAGATATGAAGATGTCTCCATGTCTCTGATGATTCGTCCATCTGAGGGCTAAAGCGACGAACGACGTAAGAACCCAGATGTGTGTAAACATTCACGTGTTTACCATGATTTGTCACCTTCTGACTTTGCTGTGGTTTGGGTTATTATTTTTGTTATTGACAAATATAAATTTAACATACTAATATTTTGGTACCTTTGAAAGTTTAGACCATTGGCTAAAGTTGAAAGGAAACTTTTGGCAGGCTAATAGACAGCAATGAAAAACTCTCTCTAATGATTTGTCCATCTGCCTAAAGAGGACATTCAAGGGTCAGTGCGTGCTTGCTCTGTTCTGTTTTACTGTGCTCTGCCTCTTCTGCTCTATACATGACTAAGTGTTAGGAAAGACATGACCTGAGGAGGAGGGCAGTTCAGTTACCAGACGTCCAATTAGAAGGTAGCAATTACAGAAACTGCACTGATTCACCTCTTATTACAGTGATAATGCTCTTTTTCAGTGCTGTGTCATCATTTTGTTAAGCCAGACCGATGTTCGACTACTTTTTTATAGATTAAAAACATCTGTTTTGCCATTCTCATGTGGTCGGTGATAATACTGCAGTGATATATCTGGTGAGTATTTCATATTTCCTGTTCTATAAAGAGTGTTGGGTAGGTTTTTCCAGGAACAAATACTGCATTAACAGCATGTTTTAAAACATAAAAAGCACCTATAGATACTCATTACAGGAATATCACAAGAAAAAGAAACAAAGAAATCACAGTGTTGGGGTTCAGTTGGTCGCTTAATTTCAGTGCTGTGTTTAATTGATAGATGATCTGTCAGAAACACCACAGCAGAAAAAGGTCTAACCAAGACTCTATATAAAGATGGCCGACATGTCTTTTGGCTTCACCTCTGTGAACCCGTCATGTTATCCATCTTTAAATACAGTCATTGGCTTCCATGTATACAACAGAACGTGAAAACAACCAACCACTGATTATTTTCTAATAAATATTCAACTGTTTGAATCCCACGGTATCATTTGTTTCCTGCCTCACATTACCTTTTAAGATACCTTTTGAGATTGTTATAGGCTAAAGGTCCTGTTGGGCTAAAACCTCCATTTTGATGGCGGATTATAGCGACCATGTATGTGATTTGCGGTTGCACCTCTGAGCCCGATTTCCCTCCAGCGCAGACAAAGATTTATACCACTAAAAGCCACAGCAGAAACAAAACAGCTGCTCTCAGGCCAAGTCTGGATGCACAGCAATGTGATCACATAAAATCCAATCTGCCGAATCAGATCTCAAAAACAGCAGAGAGAGAGAGAGATGCCAAGTGTAACCATAACTCTTAATTATCCCTTTAGTTTGGAGGTCAGAGGCTGACCAGGTTCCATTTGTCAAGATGCACCATTAGCCGAAGGTTAGCTCGAGTTAGGCTGCAACAAGCTGAAATAACAGGCAGATACAGGCAGACCGAGGTTACAAGCAGTGCAAATGACTACAGCAGGGATGAATACACACACACACTTAAAATAACTCCCGTCTGACTTAACCGAAAGCTTAACACATGCTAGGATTCATTAGGGTTGAAATAACAGCCAAGACGAGGAACAAACAGCGTGAAGTTGGACAATGTTTAGATGGAGCTGAAGTTGGCAGGCTGAGAGACAGCTATTAGATAGAAAATGAAGATGTTTCTCTCTGTTTCTCCTCTCAGTGACTTGGATTCCCCAACTGACTCAAAAGGGCAGCCAAAGGTTACCAGATGCTACAGTGACGCTAGCTAACACAAAGCTAAGCTGAAGAGGACTGCGCAGCCTGTGATTGAAAGTCGTGGCATAACCGGGCGACTTCTCAATGTTTTCCTGCAAAGCTGCTTGGACTTCTATCGTAAAAGCTCCCAGTGGCCTCAGTGAGCACAATCCAATCTACTTAGTAAGTTCCTGAGAAGCAGTGTTTACCCAGACTGATGGCAGAGGTGGATAAAGACCATTTGACTCCATTCAGTTTCTTTCAGTCATCCAGGAGGCTTCTTTTATGGATGTCTTGGACACCCATACCCAAATAGATGAAAAGAAGCATCTTGCACAAAGAGACTATTCACTAGTATGTTCGCTGGCTAAAGCTAGTTAGCTCAAAACTGATACTGGCACCACTGCTCTTTCTAAAATTGACAAGAATAGATGAAAAAGCATCCTTGGTACTAGGAAACCAAATGGTGTCTTTATGTGCTAATAATTCTATCTCATCTATTTAATGCTTTAGAGACCCAGCGTGTAGGATTTAGTGTCATCTTGCGGTGGGAACGCAGACTGTAACCCACCAAATAACCCTCATCCCTCCTCTTCCAAGCATGTTGGAGAGGCTACGGTGGCCGTCAGGTGACAAAATGGCAACTACAGAATCGACTGAAGAGGTTTGTTTATATAGCTATATTTAGAAAACGTGTTAAGTTGTTAGTCTGTAAAACTATGGCAACAGCTTACATTTACTCTATCCTCTCTTACTCTTCACTCAACATAAAATTACAAAGGGCCCTATGTGAAGCCACTGTTTGGTTCAGTTTGTCCGTTCTGGGCTACTGTAGAAACAATTTTTGGTGATTACATACCAATAAATTCCATTTCTGCCGATACATCCTGTTAAATGCTACACTGGTCCTTCAAAGACAGTATTTCTAAATTAAACATACATATATAAACTCCAGATTTATACAGGTGTGTATAGATCTGTACAAACTATATAGTTAAACAGAAATATCCAAGGTAACTGTAAGTTGCAATTTTGGCAACACTATTTGAGTGAAGTGTAAATACCACACCTAGCACTTAAGATGACACAAAAATGTGAGAGACAGGAGTATCAGGGATACAGTATCATTATGGCTTACTCCCAGGGCTATGTTGCAGACTGGCAGTCAGACATGCAGTACAAGCAGATGTGCCCCCGCCCCCAACCCCACCTCTGTCTGTCTACTGAAGGGATTTTCTACCTGACAGTGGAAGACAGCCAAAGGTTAGCTGTGGCTGCAATAAAACACCATAAACACCTGTTTTATACCCGTCCAAATCTCTTCTTCACTAATGCCAAGTATACGTCTTTTTTTTCTGCCTTGTGTTGTAGTCCTTTACTTTTCCATTCTTCCTGCGATTATCATCATATTTACATAATATATTCAGATTTTTCTTTCTTTCTACCGGCAGTTTTCACATACCTTGCACAGCTAACTTTGTGATTAACATGACAGAAACTATGTATTGGCAACAAGTGTTTCCTTAGGCATTACAATTTTTTATGGTAAGCGTGCACACAGCAAATAAAATGCAATCAATTACAGTATTGTACACAACCCACGACCTCTGTGATTCATCTCTCACACACACTTTCTCAAGGTTATTTTCCGTTCATTTGTCTTCCTTTTTCCACATCCTTCTCCTTCTCTGTCACACAAACACACAGTCTCGTAACCTTTCCAACACTTCTACACATCGCTCTTTGTTTTTGTCATCTTGTACCACACCATCCCTCCAAAAAACACACACGCAAACATGACCTTTATTGCATGTACAATACTCAAATGTGAGGACAGGCACATGCACTTTGAGTTTCCAACACACACATACACATGGAAAGGCCAGGACGGAGGTAAACCAGTGACTTTTGGCCAACATCTGTATCACCGAGTTCAAGGAAAACACACACACATTCACACGAAGCCAATCCCGTGACAGCATAAGTACATACACACCCATGGAGGAACGTTGACAAACAACATGATTATAATGATGATGAGGTCTTTTGTTCGTGAACTCTGCAGGACCTGTGGCTGGCTACCGTTAACTGCAACACACACACACATGCAGACACACAATACACTGACAAGGGCCGCCGATCAGTCACACTTAAGACACGCAAACCTGCAAATACATACTTTCCTTTTCACACTCTGAACCACACGCACACTCACACACGTGGCTGGATGTCTCCATTTCACCGAGGTGACTTTTGGCCAACATCTGCATCACTGAGCTCAAGGAAAACACACACACACACACACACACACACACACACACAGAGAGTTTATGTTCGGTGAGGGCCAAGGATGCGGCATGCTTTTGGTCAGCTCTGCTATTCAGCTCGCTATTCATAGAAGACCACAGATTTATCACTCAGCACCGTTTGTGTGTGCATACGTGTGCATCAGCAAGAAATGTGAGATGTGTGTTCGAGAGAGTGTTATTTTACTGAATGGGGAGAGACACAGAGATTGTGTGTGTTTGTGTGTTTGTGTGTGTGTGTGTATTGGCCCTGTAAGTGTGTGTTTTCCAGCCTGTAATCACAATGTCAACCTAACCATCTGAACTTTAACAAATGTCCCACAGTGACAAACAGATCAGAGACATACATTCCTATGGGACCTTGAAAGCATCACAGTGACTATATGTTGCATGAGGAAAGTGGCAGCCGCACATGGACACACACTCATACCTGTGGTTTTGGGATCTCCTCTGGCTCAGGCTCAACCGGTGAACTTCCACTGACCTGCAGCTTCGGCTCAAAACACTGAGACTAATTATCTTTAAATTTGCATGATCTGAATTTCTAGAACTTCCCCATAAATTAAGCTATTTTTCCTCCAGAAATAAGCTTGTTCACAATATTCACAATAAGACATCTGGCTGTAAAATACTACTAAACAAACATAAACACTTTCACAGAATGTGAAGGTGTATAAGAGTCTAAGAAGATTCTAGAATGGAACTTCAACACTTTGACAGTTGCATCTGATTGGCTACAGCACGGAATGTTAATGACTTTGATCTCACAAGACCTTGAGATCAAAATCAATGATTCTGAGTTTACGTTCTGCAATTATCCAAAAGCCAATGGAAAAATCCAATTTTTGTCGAGGGAACAAGGGTGATGCTAACTTCCAGGTTGGCCTACAAAAGTACATTATCCCTGCACCACTAACATAAGCATATGATTTTGGGATCAGGAAAAGATCAGGGTTTGGATGGAAGAAACCAATGTAGACTTTTGGTAGAAAATGAGAAGCTAACAGGGGTCTTTCCTGTCAAAGTTCAACATTTGGTTGACCCTCCACTTGCTGAAATGACTTGATCTTTCACTCCCCAGAACCAACCTTAACAGAAAAAACAGGAATAGGTAACATCAGTCCTTAAAATGTCCACATCTTTGTGTTTAAAATCATTTCAGAATGTAAAAATTTGTCAGAGTTATCAGAGAATATCTGATACTGGGGCGCTTACCTTGTCACCCCCCTGCAACAGAGTAAGTAACTTCTATTATATGTAACTTCCACTGGGGGAACTGTTCACTACTATTGTGCAATCACTGGAAATATCAGTTTTTATTTCATAAAGTTTCTATTTACATTGGTAATTTTACAATCTTAGCAACAAAAAGAGAAATACTATTTCAGGTCACACTACTCTCTGACAAAAACTAATAGTGACTATCAGAGTTTTCCTTTCCTTCAGTAGAGAAAAGACAGATTTTGATTCTTTAAAAATTTATCATGTGAATTCTGTTCTAACAAGTTTCCTTTATTAATTAATCATTTTCAGTAACTTAGTTGAGTCGTTTTGCTGTTGGAGACTGGAGAGAGACTGAAGGAGGAAAAGAAGAAAGAAAAGGACATACCTAATGAGAGGAAACTTGACTCTTGTGGGATTTAAGTTTTACTAATTAAGTTTCATGGTGGCGAGCTGAATTCCCCCGACGCCAATATAACCTTGCTCACCCTGACCAAAATGATGGAGGGAGAAAAGGAGTTTAAGCGAGTGAATTTGTTGATGTATCAGGATTTTAGCCTTTTCTGACGATTTTAAGCAAACTGTTCTCACTAAGAATGCTGACTAGCTATTCTTGAAATTACACAATGAGCTTCAGTAATTTTTTGGATGTGGTTCACGAGCTTTTTGGCTTATGAAAAGGTATTCAGTTTATGTGAGCTTTCCACTCAAATGAATAAATGGCAATTCTCAAAGCTGGAGCCTGGGAGGATCAGAACTGAAGTGGAGCTATCAGGTGACGGTGAAGATTTATTTGGGGGTTTGTTTGTGTGCGTACGAGCTTACGCTTCGACGTATTCTCCTTAAGAACAGAGTATTTCATGGCAAGCTGCCGTTTTATGGTTAAAGTGAAATAACAAACAGATGAGACGAATAAAGACGATGAACAGGAGTCATACTGGGGACACACAAGAGGATTACTGAGCTGATTTACACCAGATTCGTCCTGGCAATCAGAAGGGAGCCCTGATTAGAGGTTTGGTTAGGTCCTCTGGTCCTTAGCAAACTCTCTATGCTGTTTAGACCTGGTGCATCCAAATGCAGTATATCCAGACATTGTAATTGAGATAGATTTCACTTGACACCTGTGAGACAGTCTGTCTCACTCACATTTGATTTCATTTGTGGAAACTTGCTAAAGAGGAAAAAGAATTGTGTGCAGCTGCAGCCTGTTGCACCAGCCACTGTATGTGTGAGTTCAATCTCAGCCTTAGTTTTAACGTACTGGAAGACAAGTCACTAAGCCTTGAGTCCAAGTTGAGTCTCAAGTCACCACAGGACAGCCAGAGTCCAAGTTGACTCCCCATTACCTGAGTCAAAGTTGGAGGATTTACGTATACGTAGTACAAACTTCCTAGAGTATCTGTCTTTTGTGAATATTTGTATCACGTGTACCCAAATTGTTTTCTGGGACCAAACAGAATTTTAAAAATCTTCTGGACTGCCTGGGTGAGATGCATGAGTCAACCTGTAACTGTGAAATTACAGAGTGAGCCCTCACCTTCAGTGGTGATGAGGTATTACTGCTACTGAAGATTTCGGTGTCTGTGCGAGAGACAGAGTAGTCGTTAAACTATAATAACTGGGGATGACTGCTGTGAACTGCTGACCTCTTCCAAGAACAGAAGCCCACACTGACACACACACAGGATGAAGAATAGTATATATAGTATAGTATATATAGTTCCACATTACTGGAACAGCGGAGAAGGATGGGTGAATGGATGGGTGGAGAATGGAGTTAAAATAAAGACAGACATACAGTATATCATATTCTGAGGAAACATAAAGCTCATGTAAACCTAAAGTCAAACAGGGTCATAATTTACTGCTTACAGAGAGGCTCCTCTTCGTAAACATCTTAAAATCCAAACCCATTAACTCGGATCTAAAGCGCCAACTCTGCTGCTGCTGCAGTCTTTGCTTGTTTCTTCACCAGAGCACAGGATCTGATTCAGCTATTTAGGGTGATTTAGGGGCTTGAACAGTAGAGCAAAGAGGTGGATGGAAGCTGAAAGCCTGTAGGATTGTCAACACACACTTCCTGTCACAGATAGTTAAATGGACTAGACCCAAAAGACCTCCTAGAAAAGGACACATCCTGTTAAATTCTAATGTTTCTGAGCCATTACACCTGATCTGCAGCACCACAAGTACAAGCCTGTTCAAGAAATAGATCAGGTTTTGGAGGAATTTGATTCGTTTCTGCACAGCACAGTGAAATCAGCTCATCTCCGCCCAGTCACTGGATGTCAAAAGGTCAGGTAGTGGCTCACAACTTCTTCAGTACTGAGGGATTAATACTTTTTTGTTAGCCTTAACCATTAACCATTTTATAAGTGCATAAAAAACCCTAGCAATTACATTATAATCTGGTACTGCTTCTTTATATGCATCCATCAGGGCTGTTATCCCATGTATTTTGTACTTAATTTATTGGATTCCCTTTTTCACATATTCATTCTTTTCTCACTTTTCTTTAGTTATCATTATTTGATTTTCTCTATATTTCTGGCAGTCACGTTCTCAGTTGTAATGAACTAATGAGTCAAAAGTAAAGTTAAGAATAGTCAATAACAAAAGAAGACTAATAGTCCAGAATGCTAACATGCTCATGTTTAGCAGGCATAATTTTGATCAAATTTACTATCATAGTTTCCTAGCATGCTAACATTTCCTAATTTAACACAAAATACACCTGGGGCCAATGTGATTGTCATTAGTTATGTACGTATTGGTCACCCTCCACCTCCTGATGGTGCTAAAGAAAAAGTTAAGGGATCACCAAATTCAGTAGGGTTCATCGTTTGGGGACCATGAATGTCTGTATGAAATTTCATGTCAACATGTCCAATAGTTGTTGCAATATTTCAGTCTGGACTAAAGTGGTGGAGCAACCAACCAACATAGCCACCAATAGCTCAATTCATAGTATGGTTTAATGAGGAAATGTTTAAATAAATACAAAATGAAGTTTCATTGGACAGGCTATCCATTTTAGGGGCATAAAAGTGCACCTTCCAGTTTTTAAGATGACTGGTATATCCCACTGATGCAAAGGTATGAACTAAAATATGTCAAATTAGCAATGCAGTCTACCTTTACACTGCACTTAGACATATTACCTATGCATCCATTAGAAAGTAGATTCCTTGATGAACTCCTTCCAGCTTCTTTGTTGCATCTATTCATTTAAAAAAAAAGATGGTTTAATCATTTCCAGTCCTTATTTCATGACGTGTCAACTCCAGTTTGTTGCCTTGTCAGATATCCAGCATATCCGTGACTACAAGACTATTCAAGCCAGACCGGCAGAAAAGCGCATCATCTGAATTAATGTCCTAAGTGATTTTAACCAGTTTTGAGTTTCCTGTCCCTGTGTAAATAGAATACTGGGGTTGAGGAATGACAACAAAAACCGTGAGGCACGCTGAGAGAGATGGAAGGACAAGAGTCCGCAAAACATTTCAGACAGTACTTTGGCAAAAAAATTGATTTTTAGGAAAGGAAATCAGACTGCTTAGAATATGTTTCCACCACTACCTTTCCTTCCTTTGCCATTGTTTCTCTTCTTCACTGTCTCTATCCATTTTCTTATCCTTACTGTGTTATTTCTATTTCTTTTCCTACCGTGTCATGCAGTGTAAGTGATACAGATAGCACGACCACAGCCTATGATAACAGGATTACTAGACAGCGGTGTTTAATCTGAGCTCACAGGCAAATACAGACTGAATGTGAGCATGTCTCCACTGTCTTTTTAGGTGGCCTCAATTCCAGTAAGTGCAGTGTCTGAATTGGCTTAATACCCCCATTTACCTTCCTACAAGTAAAATGAGAAGACAACACCCTGCATATTTGGATAATACCTCGATATCTTTGACCAGTTCACTTATTTTTAGAAGGGACTGCATCCAAGGAACATTTTTCTTTGTTTTAAGTCTTTCTGCCACACTGTCCAAAAAGAAGATGAGGGGAGAAATTTATCCTCCTGTTGCTGCCAAATACTTGAAGTCATGCAAACATAGTTGGTCCTCAGATACACACACACTTTCCTCTGTGCTGTGGTTGGGATTCTCAAATTAGCTGGTCAGCAGTCGGTTGTATCCAGGGGGGTTGTCGGTTGGATTCCCGTAACTGAGGCAATTTGGTTCTATTTTTTCTTTTCTCTTTTTTTCTTCCAATGCTATCTACATTCTTCAAATAACCATGACTCTTGACATTCTTTCCTTCTCTTTGTTTCAGTCTCTCTCTCTCTCCCTCTCCCCGTGTCTCCACTTTCTATTTGAATGTTTATGTTTTGTTTTTCCACACAGTATCAGATTTTTACCCAACAAACCCACGGGGATAATTCAGTTTCATATTATCTAGGTATCTATAATGTCTTTATTCCTTATTTACAAATGCCTCGCCACAGATTGCAGTTGTAGTCATTCAAGTATTTCTTGCTCTGGAGGAAGAAATAATTCACTTCTGTTTCTTTAAAATGTTATTTATTGGTGAAATTCTGCTGCTGGCTCAGATACTTTGCAGTTTTTGGTGGTTTACTGTAAGTCTACTTTATATTCTCTCCTCTCTTCTAGTTTACCTGCAAACACATATAGTTACAGTTCTATGAAACTGCAAATTTACATTTTGCATTAATGCATTTATTTTCATTGTGTTTCTTTTCATTTGAACACAGCACTGTAGAGATATTGGGTCTTTGTCCTTTCAGCCAGACAGATCATCACCACCAGAGCATCTACAGGGTTCAGTTTACTTTGGGAAGAAGTACTGTGTGAATGCCACTTTAAAAGTAACCATCCCATCCTCCCATCACTGCAAATCACTAGTCCTGAGATAAATGGTGTTCTACAAATGATGAAGTCCTCGCTTAGAAAAACTAATATCTTTAGGCTGTGTAAATATACTGAGCAGCAGGGCTTCTTCATCTCCACCCAACAAACTTTAACTCAACCAACGAAGTTATTTCCAGCTCTGCAGCTTGTACAACTAAAACTCGCTTGCTATAGTTCTTTCCCATCCTCAAATTTATTGGGACTATCTGTCTCAAATGTCTGTCTGAACCTTTTCAGTCTCTTTAAACTTCTCTCCCTGTTCTTTCTTTTTTCCTTCTTGCTCTGGGTTTTTGGTCCTAACTAAACAGTTTTCCAGAGGTTGTATCTCCCACCCTCTCTCTTTATGTGAGTATGTGTGTGTGTGTGTGTCTTCATGGTCCAAAACCTCTCAGAAGGTGATGACAAGACCTCAAACTCGGGGCTTTTCTTTAAAGCCAGAATTTCTCTCTTCTACTTTTATTACTTCTTCTTCTTTCTGTCTCCCCTCATCCGCCTTCTCCTTCTCCCCCTCCAGTCGGATCCAATTTAACATTCAATTTTAAAAAGGTTTATTGGCAAATTTTTTTTAAAAATCAATAACGCTGCCCAGCGCTGCACTTAATGTTACACATTAGACATCTGCTTGAAAACCGTACAAGTAAATATCTGTATTGGTACTGTGGTGTATCATCACAAAGAGCTAATCAGATGAAAGCTTAAAAGGGAATAACTATTTTTAAAGTTTGCTGCCTATTTAACCACTATTTTTTGGAAGGAAATGCACATTTTAATAGACTTTTGATTCATACACTGGCACTGGAATTAGTTTTGATTGTCATGCTAATAAGAAAAGGAAGGAAACATCAGCAAATGGAAACAGATTGTTGATACTACTTCATAACAACACGGTGAAGACACTGTCAGGAGAATTATGAGTATGATTTAATGTATGTTTATGCTTTAACCAACGTTAATAGTCACGTTTAAAGTAGGTTTAACTTTGAAATGAATAAAAAATTCTTACACAAAATTTTCTGATCACACTGCACTTGTGTTGACACGACACCCACACATTCGCACTCACAAACACTGCCTTCCTTTCCCAATGGTCCGTGAGTTGTTGGAGACATAAAGAGATAATGAGCCATCAAATACTGTATATGATCCACTTTTCCAGAACCCTCGGTCTGACCACAGAAAGCAGAGCGTAGAGATTTGCACACACCCCTAAACACAACACACACACACTTTCTCCATCTGTAATCTGTCTCCCACTGTAACCCCATGTTGTGCCGTCTCATCGTTTCGGAAAATCCATGCTGATGTTAAGTGAGGCGGAACGAGGCAGTTGGGAGGAGAGAGTGATGGGATGGAGGGGGCAGAAAGAAAAAGATAGGTGGGGAAAGAAAAAGGATAAGGAGGAAAAGATAAAGGAGGGCAAATGAGGAAATTTAGAAACACAGACAGGGAGAAAACCAGTGAATAGCAGAGTTAAGAAATACAGAAACAGGAAACTTTTGACACATCTAAGCTGATTTCTCATTTGTTGCTGCAATTATTGCACAAGAAAAGTGTCAGTATTTGTCACATATTCAACTACCTTAAATGATGCTTAGGAGGTAGCATTACATTATTATATGTTGATGATTGCTCTAACATGTAGTTAATTGGCAAAAAAAATTGCTTGGTTAAGTTTACAACGAGAGAAACCTAAATTTAGACCCACCCATGAACCCTGACCTCCTTCCTCTGAGGTGTTTGGCACTAATAAACCAACAGCGGTGCCATATTTCTGGTGAGTACCGTCTGCAGACAGAAAGCAATTTAACAGCATCTGTTGGACATTCAGGGTCTGAAGAAGGGGAAAACAGAGGAGGACAGTAAAGTAGAGGATTGAGAAGGGATGTAAGTCAGAGAAGATGAAGAAAGAAGCTCATAGAACAATTTAGAGGCAGGGTTGGGTGGAGGGGAAAAGAGAAGTTAGTTGTGTAGCGTGTGGCGCTAACAACAAAATGAATGTAATGGAATTAAACGGCTCCAAATCCAAAACTAGTAGACTGACTCCAGTTCAATTTACTCACACACACAATCTGTTCAATGTCAGCTGCCTTCACAACTCTGCACAGAAATCTTTTTTACACTTCAGCATTTCGCATTTTTTCGTGCGTGTGGCATCCGAAGACGGTTTGGGCCAAGTTGAGCCACTGGAGCGGGACGAGGCCAAGAACCCGGGTCGCTGAGGGGACACACACTGAGAGGCTGAACATGAAACAGACTGCACACACTGGCCAACATGCAGGAGTCAACATCTTTGACTTCAGGGCACATTCAGTACATTCTGTCATAACCAGAGAGCGAGAGAGAGTGAGAGAGAGACAATGTATTTTCCTGTGAAAAGCTGTTCAGCATCATTCAAATTGGACACTTTTCACATTTAACAAAACCTGAACAAGGAATTTTGTTGCTGTAGAACATATTATTGTTACTCCAAGATGAAGAAAGGGTGGAGAAGATGAGTAATGAGTTGAGGAAGAATGGAAGAACAAAAGCAAACATTTTTCATCAAGTGAAAATTTCAGTATGCCCACAAACTGCAAACTGACGTTGCTATGCAGTGCCAGTTAGCAAACAGGAGCATGCTAACATGCTAAACATAAATAGTTAACAAGATAAAGATTATCTGCTTGTTAAGTCAGACAGACAGTGCTTAAGTAGGCATTTAGCTAGAAGTGCAGCTTCACAGAGTTACTAGTGACTGTAGACTCTTAATCTGTATTCAGACAGAATACAAGGCAAATTTTAGAGGAGGCTTGATTGTATTTTGAAGTTGGGTGCAAATTCACCCAGAGCAAGGCAACCAATCAGAGACTGTGCTGCCATACAAACGCACCACCAGTCCATGGCTACCTAGTTTATAGCTAATGTCTGTATACTTACTATATTGGCTATTGGGTCAAGGGGTTAAATTCACATTAATGACACCTTTAGTCTTGTTATTAAAGGCAACCATGCTCCAAACTGCTTTTATTGCCTAAACAAAACCACAGACAGCACTAATGATACAAAACCATTGACACCAAACACCTCCTTTGTGTGGTACAAAAACATAGCACTTCATTTCCTGGAAAAACACTTTGGCTCTGATCATATTCCAGGCAGCAACTGCGATTCCCTTAAATATAACTTGCCAGACAAATTAGTAGTATATAAGTTTAACTTCTAGGAGGCAGGGTTGGCTGAGAGTAACACTAAATGACCATGGATTATAATGGCTGATAACTGATAATGATCAATAAGTCAACAGAAGTCCTGTCAGAAACTGGACCGTCAATAAACTTGTGAGACAAGTTTGTCAGGGCCAAAACGTCAACCAATAAGATGATGGTTGGATCAATAAGAAAGAACCAGCTGCAGTTTCACCATTCATCCTTTTTGTTCCAGTACATCAGTGTCTAATTATCAACTGTGTGTGGTCCACCACGGAACTACGAAGGGATTCAAACCAACAACACTGTGAGAACAAAGGAGCTCAGGTTATATGTTAAAAATATAGAAGGTAAAGGGCCAAAACACTGAGCCAAAAGATAAACACTCTCATTTGCTGATATGGTACTGTTGCAATTCTGCCAATTAAAAACCTGAATAGGATTCAAAAGTGAGTTTGGTCGTCCAAGCACACACATTTTCTCTTTCTCCTTCCTTTGGTTTCCCAATATTTTCTTTTCCATATAGTTCTGTGACCACATTTCTCTCCTTATTTTGTCTACCTTCTACTCCCACTCTTTAGAGCAAGGCACGAACACTGGATAAAATCCTGGATTGCATTCAATGCCAGCATCTTTAAAGATGCTATATGTAAGTTTCTGCTATTGCTACATCGCTAATGTTAGCATCAGCAGCTGTTACCAGTCAAGAAGAAACGCTGCAAGTTCAGTTCAAACTTTATTCTTTTACTCGCCAAGAGTTGTCTCCAGCGATGGGGACCAACACCAATGTTCACTTTTACTGAAGTTAGCATGCTAACCAGCTAGCCCCAGCCCGTTCCATTTCATAATACTAATTTACGATAGCAGTGTCCAGTCTGCCCTCAGTTCAACGTGAGAGTCTGGAGAAGTAGTTCTGCTCAGAGGATGTATTCTAAACCACTTGTAAACGCAACAATGGCTGTAGCTCTTGCTAAGTAAATAGCTGCTACTGCTAACACTGGCTATGTAGTGATAGCAAAAACGTACACATAGCACCTTTAAGTTACGGTAAGGATTAATAAACTGAAACACTTGGTTAAGGTTAGGGAACAATAATAATAATAAAAATAATAAAAATACATTTTATTTAAAGGCACCTTTCAAGACACTCAAGGTCACCTTAAATCACATATATCTGGTGTTTTGTTAGCATGCTAATCAGCTAACAAACTATGAATGGTGCTTCAAGTTATTGTCAACTTTTCAATATTTAACCACGACTGCCATCTTCCTTCAAGCTGAAAACAGTGCTATGGGTGCCTGAACATAATAACACAACTGTTAATCATTTTCTAACATTAAAAATAACTTTATTAAATGTTTTATTGTTGGCAATCATTAGACTTATGTCCAAACTTATTTGCAGCTGCTAGATTTCTCGCGCCTGCAAACTAAGACATAAAGCATCTGTGTATGTCGAGGTTTAATATTTCCAGCCATCTGTTAGCGGTTGTAGAGGAAATATCAGTAATTAAACTTGCATAGTAAAACATTTGAATGTGATTATACAGGAACTGTGTATCTTATTGTTTTATTGGCTTTACTTCCTGTTTTGTTCCCGCTGTGTTTTTATTGATCTTCTATTCTCTTTTCCGGCCCTGTGTCCTTCCATTAATCGATAACAAACACAATAATCATCTGGAAGCAGTGAAAATGCACACATGCACAGACACACACATATGTAGAAATGCGCCCAATCCTTCATCAGTATTTGTGTTTACTTGCTATCTCTCGACTGCGCGACCCTGCGATCAATAAAATTGGACAAAAATATGACAGTCCGCACGCAACAAAGCTGGTTTTCAAAGATGCTGAGCTTTGCCTTTTTGTGTGTTTTTGTGTGTGTGTGTGTGTGTGTGTGTGTGTTTTAATATGGCTCTTACATTGCAGTGCATGGGGTCACAAACACTATAAACACATCATTGTGTTGAATGCTAGTGGGCACCAACTTCTGACAAACATCGTGTGCATTTTTTTGTGTGTGCTTGCGGGTGTTATGTCCGTGTTGTGTATATATGTGTGTGTGTGTGTGTGTTTTTGTGTTCCCTCCGTGCTCTCTCTGTTTGTTTGTCCACAGTTTAAATGGGGGCACTGGGAGGTTTGTGAGAGGCAAGCTGGTTTACTGATCTCTAAACAGAGTTAATGAAGAGTGGAGTCACCCACAGGGCAGGAGGAGAGGAGAGGAGAGGAGAAGGAGGTGAGACAAAGAGAGGGATGAGACAGAGAGAAAGAAGAGATAGTGGGCAATGAAAGGGAAAGGAGAAAACAGTGAGGAGAGAGGAGGAAATAGAGAAGAGGAGAGAGAGTGGTGAAGAGGAAGAGAAAAGATGAGAGAAGGAGGAGAGGAGGAAAGGGAGGAGAAAGGGAGAGGACAAGAGAGAGGAGAAAATGGTTCAAGAAGGAGAAGAGGGGAAAAAGAGAGTAGATGAGAAACAAAAACAGAGATGACATGAAGAGGAAGAAAAGATGAGGAGAAGAGTTAGAGACAAAAAGGGAAGGAGAGAAGAAAAAGAAATGAAAACGGGTATGAAATGAGAGGGAGATATGAAGAGTAACAGGAAGAAAAGAGGAAAGGAGAGGAGACTAGGAGAGGAGGGAGGTGGAGGAAGGGAGAGGAAGGAGGAGCAGACAAAGAGAGGAGACAAGGAGAGGAAGGAGAGGAGACAGAAAGAGGGAGGAGACGAAGAGGAGGGGGGGCGAGGAGAAAATGAAAAAGAGAGGAGAGGAGACGATGAGGAAAGGAGGAAGGAGAGAAAACAGCAAGAGAGGATGAGGATGGATGAAAGAAGCTGGGGAGGGCATGGTAAAGGTGAGGGAGGAATAAACGAGAGGAGGGAGAAGGAGTCAGAGGAGGAGAAAGGAGAGCAGGATGAAGGAAAAGATAGAAGAGGAGGAGAAACAAAGGGTGACCAGAGGAGGAGGAGGAGGAGGATGGAAGGATGAAGAAGGAGGAGGAGGAGGAGGAGAGGAATCTGAACTATTGGCACCGCAGGCTGTTGAAACCGTCCCGCCTGCCAGCAGCAGTTGTTGTTTTCTGCACGGCGCTAACAGAGGGAGCGAAGTCGCAGTGTGAGGGAGGTCTGGAATCCCATTAACACAAAGCAGCAGACGAGTCAGTGGGAACTCTGTCAGCGTTTCATCAAAAAACCTCCCTCCTCCTCCTCCTCCTCCTCCCCCCCTCCGGCCTTTACATCCCCCGATGGCCCGTGAAATAGCCTACAAAAACAAATGAGGCCGCTCTCTGGTCGGAGAGCCATGACCGACTGAGGGAACTTTGGCTCTTCTCAAGCAGATACAGACGAGGCCGTCCAAGGTCACAGAGCCACTTTCTGGTGCTGATAATCACCACAGATTTATTTCTCTTTCTCTGCAACCAGTGACCGAACTCTGGAGTTTGTTATACAGGTAAGTTGTTCGGGAGGTTTTTGCCTAATTAGAAAACAACAACAGCGTTTTATTGTTTCATACAGCAGCAGAATTATCAGCACAACAACAGGAACACCTGGAAAAAGGTGATTGTGGTTTTGCTCACCTCTTTCATCAAAAGTGACAGCGGAAAAGTGAAGTTCTTTGCAAATCTATGAGGCTGAGGTATTTGCACTAAAGCAACAGTCTTAAGAACTCAAAATCACATTATGTTGTAGAGGTGTTGATGTTTAATTCCTGTTCTAAATCAGTGAACTTTTCAGTTGTGTTCAGAAGTTGTGAGGTGTCCAGATGTTTTTAAACTAATCAAGTGCAACGGAGGTAAAATTACTTTGTTATATTTTTCTAGTTCCTCAGATACCACTCACTGTTTCTCAAAGTGCAAATAATAGTAATATTAATAGACAATACGAATAATACTGACTCAAACGCCTCTATTTTATCAGTGCACCCTGTATTATTGCTGCATATTGCTGTTTGATCTCTTCTGTTATTCACTGGTCTACTTCTACTTATTTGATTTTGACAGCCACAGGCCACCATACTTCAGTGGGATAGTTACCTGGACAATAACAGTAATGAGAGGAAACATTAGTGAAATTCCTCATTAAATAAAGGCATTAAAAATTCAGCACTTTACTTACAAGTGGGTGCAAATTTCATCTAAAAAAAATTGGACACTTCCACCCATCCAATCAAATACAACAACAGCTTTCTCCCTGACTGGTGTTGATTGGTTCACACTTCTAAAGAATGCCTCCCCTTCCCAGGTTAAGGTCTTTTTTGTAAGACACAGTTCCTTGAAGTCCTTTAAAGCACCTTTAAGACAAATTAGATGACTCCTACGCCTGTTCCACATCCAGCTGGACCACCATGGAGTTGGCCTGACGGGTGCTGAAATCGTCCTGCGGTCTGAACTGGTTCAAAACTGGTTCAGCTTCGACCCTCCACACCGCTCCAGACCCAACGGAGCCCAACAGGACGTTCCCTTTTTTTTCTTCTTTTTCTTTACCAAAGGTGTTTGATTTGCTCGGTTCGGTCTGGCCCAGGGCTCTGCAGTCCAACCCTGAGCCAAGACTCAACCAAGGCGGGGATCTGTCAGCGATCCTGGCAGCAGCCGATGGGCGTTCGGCTCAAGTGGGGAAGAAAAAGAGAGAACGATGTAGAGGAGAAGTGCATCAGGCATCCCTGACTCCATTTCAGAAATCAAAAGAAAAAAGTAAAACGCCACGGGATTTCCACAAGGTCTTGAAATCTGATCCTAGGGGTTTGCTCGAATTCAGGTGCAAGACAATGCTGGGTAGCAAACTAGGTTCAAGGTCTCAGCAGTTCAAAAATGAGATCCAATTGGTGTCATTTTCCTGCTTTAGAGGCAGTAAAATGGTGACAGAAAATGACCCCGAAAGGCACGAATGAGATCAACACAGTCAAGCAAATGTTATTTATATAGTGCCAGATCAGAATGGATGTTATCTGACACTTGGTCTAGGCCGAAAAAAAAATACATCTTGAACCCTTCTAGTCACTCTTACTATTGTAAGTATTTTGCAAAGGAAGGTTGTTCTGTGACCGACAACCAGAAATAACAACTCTTAAAATCTAAAAACACTGAACACTACTATCAATGGCTATTGCATCTTCCCACTGTCGACTGAAAATGCCACTGGCGGGATGGAGGCATCACTCACTACTGATTGGTTTGGGCAAAGGAACGACTGTGTCCAAGCAACTCTTCCTTCATTGGGACTAAAGGGCCAAAGCCATAAAGACCAAAAGTACAGAAAAGTATGTGAACAGGCCTCAACACATACTTTTGACCACGTGTTGTAAATTTTAGAAGGCAAGTGGGAAAATTTCGAATGACGGCTTCACAATGGCGATGGGGTCAGATCTGAATCTTTTGTCTGTTTTTCTTTTCTTTCCATCTCTTTTTCATTCCTGCCATCACTTTCTCCAGATCTCTGTCTTGTGTCTCCATCACCAAGTCTCCCGTCCAAACGTCTCTCATCGTTTTCTCTCTAATTTTCTCTCCTCTTGTCTTCGTTGGCCCACCTCTCTCTGATTTTTTGAAGTCTCTCACTCACTTTTTTGGGAGGGGTTTCTACTCCCCCATAGAGCAAGATCGCCAGTCCTGAGGTGTTGAAGACAACCTGGAACCTCGTCAGGAGGACCAACGAACATGAAACTGAGATCATGGCTCAAATGTGCGTTTTTTTGGGGGTTTTTTGGGGTCTATTTCCGTGCGCTCATGTGTGTGTTGGTTCTTGCATTAAGTCCATGTGTGTGTGTGTGTGTGTGTGTGTGTGTGTGTGTTCTGCGGCAGGGGCGATCAGCTTTGAGCCAGAGGTTTAAGAGAGACAAGGAGGGCGGGAATTATGGGAAATGAAACCAAGTTGAACATGAAAAACTTTTGCACAAATAAAAAGCAGACAAAAGTTTCAAAAAGTCAGTCGTGCCTGAGCGGTTCACAAGGGACAAACTGCTTATGTTTAAATAAAAAAAATCATATTTTTCATTATTTTTATTCTTTGATATGTAATTATCCAACTCTTTCCTCTCTCTTTCTCTTTCTGTGCCTCTGTCTTCGTCTATGCCTCTCTATCCCGCAGCCGGTTGAATGATATTAATTTGCAGGAAGCAGAATTCGGTGTATAAGGCCAACTTTTCTGTAAAGAGCCAGTTATTGCTTTAATTATCCGTCAATGGATTCAGCATCTGTCTGCACTAAAGACATGGCTCAGTGCACTGGAACACTCAACACACACTCATGCACACACACAGGTTTCCTACAAGTTCATTGTCCCTTAATGCTAAAGCATGCCAGTATTTCACATTTTTGACCTGCAAGTATGCACACATGCATTTAGCGTACAACCCTGCAACAACATATTTCATTCATATGCACACACTAGCTCATAAGCGCTCGCTCATACCTTCTTCACCCAAATTTAATACACACACATATCCAGACTCAATATTTCAGTCATAAACAGATCATAAAGGCCTGTCTTTACTAATGACTCGGCTAAAGAGAGAACCAGATCTTCGAACGCAGAGGCTGAATGAGTGGCTCTTTACAGCCTGGCTTCTCCCGTCCTCCATATTTTCAGCAGATATTTCCCGACGGCACTCAAAAGAGAGTTTGGCAGGTTTTCATCGCCAAGTGCTATTTATTAGTGTATTTGAGCTTTTAAACTCACAGGTTCAATATGTACGGACGTGGGGAGTCACTTCCAGATTTGCATCTGTTTTGAAGTGTGAGCTAAAAAGGAAGACGGAGGAACAGATAAAGTGGCAAACAGAAGATCCAGGTTTTAAAGAGGTTTTGGTGGAGCATTTGTCCTGCAGCGATTAAGACACCAAACCTGCCAACTCTTCCATTTTTGACTGGTTGCAACCTTATTTCAAGACCATGTGCTGCTGCGCTCCAGTGTCCCAAATAACCTTCGATTTAAAAACTATTTCAAAACAATTGTGAAAAATCTAATCACATAAAATCATACTTTGTTTTACAGCAAAGTTTTCAGATTCTTTTCATGTTAGCATGAAAATGTGACCTCACGGGATAGCAAACATGTAGCACACCACTTTCAGGGCATTTCGCTTGTCACAGGTATAATCTTCTATCATGTCATTTAATGCCATTTTCATTATGGTTAGGGAGTGCAATTAATTCACCACTTGGTGATACCAGGCCAGGAAACACAAAGAAACTGAATGCTCGTAATAGACTTTACTCTCTTTTTGACATGACACCATTTTTACATACATTCATGGTTTCCAGAGAATGAATCCAACAGGCCTTTACCTTTAACAGGTTGACATTTGTGGTTTTGACTGAATGTCTCAACAACAATTGGTTGTATTGGCATGAAATTTGGTACAAACATTCACATACCCATCATGATAAGTTGCAAAACTTAGGTGATCACACAACTTTCCATCTACAACCATCATCAGGTCAAAATTTGACCAGCAAGACTCCTAATATTTCCATTAATCCTGGGTATACTTTGTTTTAAAGTGAGTATGAAACAGGAAATGAACCCTTAATGGGTAGAAAACCACATCAGACATATCTTAAAAGATGTGTAATCCAAAACTGATTTGAAGTTGTGATCGTATAAATCAATCTTTGGCTTGATTACCCAAAAATCAAACCTGTATCTAAGTAGTATTTCAGTACATAACACAGAAGACAAACAAGAGGTTCGTCAAAATGAGTTAGACAGAGAAAAACAGCATCATCCAGAGAAAATCAAACCCACGGAACAAGCTATCACAGTCCCACAGAGTTTGATTGACAGGTGATTTCTGGGAAATGCAATGCACAAGCACCACAGCAAAGACCGCTTTGCTACAAAGACAGAGATAAATTAAACAAAGAAGATCTAAAATTACAGTAATTATACAACACATTAAAATCATTACAGTCTGTCCTGCTCTGGTATTTCTGCCGCCGCTACAGCTCTGTTTTTTAATGTTAAGACAAAGTGAAGGAGTCTCATGATAATCCCAAACACATGTCCTTATAAGATTTTTGGCACAACATAAATATGAGTGAGTAGCATTTATGGAGATGTTGTTTCGTGGTTCTTCATTTGATAGCGAAGTAGATGAGAGAAAATAGTGCATCGCTTTTGCCAGCATGACTTGATTACATAACGGCTGCCGGCCAGAGCCAAAAGGCTTTTACAAGTTTGTTGATTTCATTCATCATCACGGTGTAGAAGAGAGATGGAGCAGAGGAAAAGCCAAAGATACACAAGAAATATAAGGGCGGACAAAGAGTCCAAAGAAAGGCCTTGATTGTTGTCACTTCCCGGCACCTTTCTCTATTTCTACTCATCTTTCTGGCTATTTCTGCCTCATTCATTTGCTCCCTCCCCTCCTCTCCATGTATTGGTGTGCAAATTCTCCCCCTCCATGCCAGGCTCAGAGCTACTGTTGCCAACCATAATAATATTGTAGGACAGGACAGACACAGACACACACATACTGGGAGAGAGAAGAGCATATAAATACTTCCACATTACTGGAATAGTTAAGGAGAGAGAAATGGATGGCTGAAGATGGAGGACAGACGGGTCGAGGTGTTCCAGAGGGCAAAGTGTAGATGGATGAAAGGAAAATAAAAGAGAGAAATAGACCCAAGGCAATATTATACCCCTGGAGAATAAGGACTTGTTCTTCTCTTTGTTTCATAATGAAACTTTATACATGATTAAAATCATCATATAGTCAATAACTTTGTGTCTTAAAAATTTATTCACATGATCAAAAAAATGTCTGTTTGCATATATCTAGTGGTTGGGTCAAAAATGCAGTTTCACCTGTGGCACCTTGCCTTAGCAATAAACTAGCAGGAAGAGGTTGGGTTGGACGGGTCAATAAAAGTCATAAAATCATACTTTACTTCCCGTTTCCAACCAACAACAGGTTTCTTTTAATGAAGACCGCGATTGCTCGCCAGCCGTCAACAACTACTTACTATTAAAACCATGACGACGAAGGTCATCTAACCTTGACAAGGTAGTAATTTCAACCCAAACCACGATGTTTCTCTAACCTTAACCAAGTTATTTCTGTGCCTAACAAAACCTTAATCATAGCTGTGTAAGATCAGGAAAACGGTTTTATTTTCATGACAGTAACTGTTTGGGAAGCCGCAGACAAACGACAGGGGCGACAGATCGGAAAACGATTACATGTGTCGTTCTGGAGGGCAATATTATGTTGTTTAATTTGGAGGACTTGTTGGGAACTTTGAGGTGGAAAGGAGTGTTTCCAAATACAGACGGGTGACAAATTAAAGGAAAAAAATGAAAAATGAGTGGAGAATCAGGATGATAATACCGCTATCCATAAAGCATGAGGGGTCACTGAATGGTTTGACGAGTATGAATAATGTGTATCATATACCATGGACTTCACAGTCACCAGCTCTCAACCCAGTTGAACACCTACGGATGATTTTGGACCGATGTTTTAGACAGCGCTCAAATTCAAATGTGGCACCTAAACGTTGTGGTAGACCCCCCCATAACAGTACTCCCCAATGGTAGGACAATGCTCCCACCACACCACAGACACTGCACAGAAATGCCCAAAGTGTTGACCTGGTCTCAAAACACTGGTCTCCAAACAAACAGCATCTGTGGGATGATCTAGAACAAGCCAGATCCATGGAGGCCCCAACCCACAACCAACAGGACCCAAAGGATCCACTCCCAAAGAGACACCCCCAGAGGTCCTGTGTCCATGCCCCTAAGGGGGACAATATAAGGCAGGTGGTTTTAAGGTTGTGGCTGATTGGTGTACGTATATGTGTTACACTCTCGTCCCCTTAAAAACTTGTTTTGACACATCTCTTGATGGATAAGTGAAGATATATGATTTAAAAAAGGTACAGGCTCAAAGATATTTCTGGCCGAGTTATACGCCAACTTGTTGCAGGTTTATAACTCTCACTAAAAGCGTGTGTATGTGTGGATATTCTCAGAGGAGGTCAAACAGTAGGGGAGCCTTTTATATCAAAGTGTAAGAGCCCAGGCTGGCGCTGCTAGGCACAATCACTCCCGTATGACCCTGTGTGCGTTTTTGTGTAACAGTGTTTAAATCGTTCCAGTATGATCATAACAATGTCATCAGAAACTTCAGAGATCTGGAGCACAGGCGAACACAGTAAGTGTGCATGTCCAAGTCCTGCCGGCAGGCATACGTGCCTTTATGGTGATGTTTGTAATTGTGTGTGTGTGTTTGTGTGATGGATGTATGTGTTTGTGTCAATGCACCTCTCCATTTATCCAAGTGTAAGTGCATCTATGTGTGTGCGTGAGAGGGGAAAAGAGAAAGAGAGCGTGTACGTGTAAGAGCGCGCATCCAAAAAAAAAAAAAAAAAAAAAAAAAAAAGCTAAAGTCGGAATTATGGAAATTTCAGAAGCCGGAATTCCTCGGTTTGCTTCCAAACATCATTCACTCTTAGCGAGGTCAAGTCCATAAAACACACACATGCACACATAAACACACACACTCACGCAGACAAAAGGGTAGTCAGTGTAACGTTGGTGAACCGTGTCAGTATAAATCTGATAGTCCCAACATAATACGACGACGGCCACAAAAATGTCAACAGTCTACTTAACCCCCTGGAACGGATGTGAGGGGGGGAACAGCAGAAAGAGAGAGGGAGAGAGAGAACAGAAAATGGAGCGATGGATAAACACAGAGAAAGAAAGAATGACTGCAAGGTGGCCAGAGCTAACGGAGAACAAAATGAGGGAGAAAAGGAATATGAGAGAACAGATTCAGATAGATGAATGGACCAGAAAGTCCACTGATACAGTCCAAGTTCACTTTCTGGTTTTCTGTCACTTCTTTATAAACCACTACACCCGAGACTGAAGCATCTGCAACAAACTAGTAACAAACAAGGACTAGGCCTCATTTATGAACTCATTTTTCTGGTAGGAAAGAAGCTAAAACTCAATACCTCTATGCCATCGAGCCTGATTTATACATCCGCGTACGTTCGACGTGGAACTTCCGCTGTAGCCCATACTTGTGCACTGATGTGCTCTGCAATTACATCTCCAAAACACTAGAGGGCGGTGAGGTCTCTGTGCCAAAATGTTGAGTTTTTTCATGTACTTCATGTTGGAGTTGGACCTAATAAATGTTAGTTTTATTGAAATTACTTTGACGTAGAAACGAGAGAGGACATCGAAGTAAATAATGGGTACGACCATTGACCCGACTGAGGCAGAAGGTGTTTGTCCGGCCACTGAGCGACAAGTATGAGCCAGTATGAGCCGACCAATCACAGCAGTCACCATGACATGTAGTTACATTTCTAGGGAGGTGCACGTCAAGCTACGTCAACACAGAAGTATAAATTGGCCTTTAGTTTGTCAGGTCAGCTGAATTAATTACTTCATGACTTCTTAACTGGAAGCCATAATATTTCGGACACACTGATTGGCCATCCAACTGAGCTAAATACAACCAATCAATTGTATTTAGGCTTCAAAAATAACAGTGGTGTTTAACATTTAAGTATCATAAAGGTTTACTGGTCACAGTTTATTTTCTGCAACAATCCAAAACCCAATGAAAAAATGTCATTGGCTTTTTGTCAAGGATATTGCTAATTTCTGGGTAGGTCAACAAAAATACCCATCCTGCACTACTATAAAACTTACACTTGTTTTTCTGATGATACCTCCAATGGATAATTTTCCAAGGCAGTAAAATCCGGTCTCATACCAGTATTACAAACTGCTGTGTAGTGTTTCGCCATCTGATAAGCTTTTAAGATGTTGGATCTGTCATTAAAACCAGATCAACTGTAGATAACTGTCATGCTCACACCAATGCAGCCTCTTGCATTCTCCCACCGCACCGCAGTTTCTGACTTTCCACCAAACTGCCAACCTCTTTGCTTCCACCTACACCCTTTTGACCTGAAACTCAACTCCTCAGCTCCGCTCTCCCAATAACTTCTCACCACGGTCCCTGCTC
This sequence comes from Lates calcarifer, assembly GCF_001640805.2. Lineage (NCBI taxonomy): Eukaryota > Metazoa > Chordata > Actinopteri > Centropomidae > Lates > Lates calcarifer. The sequence continues at coordinate 13,160,762 of NC_066846.1, forward strand.
CGTCCCATCCCGTAAACCAAACTCTACCTCCTCCTCCTCCTGCCCTCCTAACATTAAACTCACCTCTTTCCCTCTCTCCAACCCCAAATTTCTCACCATAACCCCCACCTCCTCCCATCCTCCTCCACTGCCAGCTGTAACCCTAAACTTACCTTTAAACACTGTTCGCTTTGCCTTGACTGTGACCTTGCCTCCTCTGCATTTTAACTCTCCCATAACTTCACACAGAGCTGAACTTGTGTCCCCCCCGAACACCGCCTTTTCCCTCACCCATGCACACATAAACGAAGACGCCTAAACGCTTCCGATCTTGTCTTCTCGCTTCAGATAGAGTAAATCTATCCGTTGACATAAAAACGTCTTGTTCCGTAGAAGAGGCTGTTACACAACTCGTTACCTAAGAATACAGACAAAAGCTGAAATCTGAAATTAATCACTCCTTCAGTATGGATGGAAATCTGTAAATCTGTGAGTCAGTTGGGAAAAAACAAACAAACACCACAAAGCAGCATTAAGCTCAGTCTAGGCCATCTGTCTGCACTGTAAAGTCACACATGAGCTGCAGAAAACAGGAACCTGTCCTACAGTTTCTTTTTCTTGTGAAAATTTGGAACATGAAGACGTGATCATCGACTCTTTCATCAATGATGGGAAAAGAAAAATGTCAACAGCAATGGAGAACTGTGGGAACTGTAGAGCTGTTTGTCCCTGAAATCATGATAAGACACTTCAAAGCCAATTATTTATTTTTTATTATGAATTTTAGAATAATTAAGGGTTTAAAATTTAACCCTTAAAAGATAAACATGGTGTAAATGGACACTGTAGTTGGTTTTGGTCTGTTCTTATATTTTATTTTTTACTTTTTTGTATTACTGCCTTTGTTGGACACATGCCTGGGTCTTTTCATTGGATTTATTGTCCTCTTTTTATGTGACAGCAATCAAAAAACGCTGTAAGTTAGGATAGTTGTTTGATGGACTGATAAAACTTGGCTATTGTGGTTGAATACTACTCTATTGTCTTAAAAGATAACTCTGGGATTTTTGAAGCTGGGCCTTATTTTCCCATGTTTTTGGTGTAAATATTTAATAGGGAAGAAAATCTTTGGCATCTGGAATCAGCAACCACCAATGGGCAATCGTCCATGTCAAAGTACTTCCACTAAAGTGCTTGTTTCGGCCACTAACAGGCTCAAATTGTTATTATAAGTGTCTGACAACATTCTGGATCAGATTCCTGCAGAGATAGACCTTTAAATTAAAGAGTAAGATCCGTTTTGTTTAACCTGGAACATCTATTTTATTGCTACCAGACTCCATTGACAAAAACCGTGATTTTACCGAGCAGAACACAGGAGCTGCTGGAATACCACTGCCTCCATCTGTTATTTAGTTTGTGTTATTGTGTGGTACCTTCGGTGGTGGAAGAAGTATTCAGATCCTGAACATAAGTAAAAGTGCCACAGAATAACACAAACACACTAATCGAACGAGGCAGTGGTAGATTAGCTATTAGTGTTCTATGAGGTAAAATTCCTGTTTTTTTCAATGGAGTCTGGTAGTGATATATAGTGATGTTTCTGGTTAAAGAAAGAATCTTACTCTTCAATAAAAGGGTTTATTTGTGTTTTTTGGATCTCAGAAATCTCAGAATATAGAAAATATTGTAGAACTGTTAATTGTGAACAACAGTGTTGAACAAACAAGAAACTATCTCCTCCTTCCTCTCTAAGAAAATAAGCTTTACCCCCCAAAAAAAACCTGCTGCATTTTTTGGCCTGCAGACATACATCAGCTCACTTTCATTGTGACTTTTTCTGCCCCCCCCCAAAGCCCTCCTCTCTCCTCCCCTCCCCTCTCTCTCTCTTCTTCTGTGGTCATTGGAAGGTCATGCGCTCGTGAAACATCCGTCGGGTTTCTCTCCCAATTCACAACCGTCCGCTCTCCAATATATTCTCACATTCTCTGCAGTTATCACATTCTCAGATGTTAGTCGAGAGGGCAAGAGGTCTTATGGATTCGGAGAATAACCGGCGTGGCGTGCACACACACACACACACACACACACACACACACACACACACAAAAGCCTCTGGCCAACCCTTGTTCTTAAGCTGACCCTCGCCTCTCTCTCTTTTTTCGTACTCTCACCCCGTAACTTAATGCTTATTTTCACATTACACGCAGGTAGAAAAACACAAATCGTCTCCAAGCTAACACACAAAAATAGACATCCGTGACACGCACACACAAACACACACACACACACACACACACACACACACACGCATGCAGCCCCAGTGTGTGCTGACCTAGGAGTAACTCAGTGAAGTCAGCCAATAAAACACAGAGGAATCGTCGGCACGTAACTTGACATTCTAGTGGTTTGTTTGGATAACCTCTCGCTGTGCCGAACACACACACCAACACACACACACACAGGAACACACACTCGCGCTACAGCTCAGTATTTTACATTTACGACTCTCTAGATCCTGCAGGGCAGAGCGAGGCCCCCAGCGTTGCCCTCCCGTCCACCTCCCTCCCTCACCCACCCACCCGCCGCCACACACACATTCAAGTCAACCAACCCTCTGTTTTCCCAGCAATTATTTCCAAGCTAAACAATTACCCAAACACAGTAACTACAGGGCCAGAGTTATTGTGAAAGCCGTTATTTTTAGTGGCGTCGCTGTAGGGATGGCGACGTCGGTCAGGTTAGGAAATATCTCAACAACGACTGGAAGGACTAACATAACATTTGGTGCCCAGAGGATGAAAAAATTAGCATCCTGAAGGAAACACAGCGGCTCCAGGCTGCAAGATGAGTGACAAAATAGGAAATAAGAGCAAACTTTAAAGGATGTAATCTTAGTTTTTTATAAGGAATTACTGGATTAAAAGCTTTTAACACATACAGCTATTCTCTTGGCTCTTATTATTATTTTTATTGATTGATTTTCACATGACATAACAAAAGAAAGAAGAAAATTATTGAGAAAATGGGGCATGAGCTGACCTTGCTACTTTAAATTACATGAAAATTTGTTAGAAATATTTTCCTAAACGTCTGTCGGGACTCCAGATTTACCTGTTCCTGTTGTCTTTGAACGACAATACAACCATGTTTAGATCTAATTTAAATGTGACTTTATTCTTAAAATCCTTCTTGTGTTCTGCTTCTAAAGCAGAGTTCTGTCATGGTTTTAAGATTTTCAGTGGGTTGCTAGAGAGCAAAAATGTCTGTCAAAGCTTCAAATCTCTTTCACATATTTATAAATAAATGTAAAGATCTCCCTTCTTATTCCTTCTTAATTGATGCATGTACATTGCTCTAGTTTACATGACTTTAAAGGCAAAATTATCATTTTTTGACAATGAACATATTCACATGCCATTTTGTTGGCTTGTGCAACCTTCCCTGTGTGTGTGTGTGTGTGTGTGTGTGTATACATGTGTGAACTGCTGCACCCCTGCTGTGTGTACCAGGTCTGTATTTATGAGTCTCAGGGCTCCCACTGAAAACCAAATCTTCTTTAGCTTTTACCTCAACATGACCCTCAGCTCAGTCTGTGTGTGTGTGTGTGTGTGCTGTGTGTGTGTGTGCCTGTGTGTGAACATTGTGCGAACAGTGTCATCACTACCTCACCCTGACCTCCATTTGCGTGTGAACAGGGTAAAGCTGAATCGTTTTCACCTCTTTATCTCACCGACTCTCGACTCCCTGCAGCACTCTACTACTTTCTTTTCAATATCGTGTGTGTGTCTTCATTCTACCTCTCACCTAATCCTGACCTTGACCTCTCAACAAAAACTCTCTTTCGCGGTATAAAACATTGTAATGGTGGCATTTTTCACCTCTGTGCTTCAAAGGAGCAGGCCGAGGGTTTTTTTGAGGGGGAACTGGCACATTAGTCATTTTACCCCGTTAAGATATGAGAACACAGACACCAAAATCATCCATGTGCGCCTCATAGATCACGCACCGCTCCTCGGCGTACTCTAAATTCTGGGCCATGACTGTCATTTTCAGGTCCCAAAAGTTTCCTGACCCCAGGATTGGGTGTGAAAATTGTGTAAATATGATACTTTGGGGCGAATAAATCTGTCTTATAGATTTGTATCTGTCTTATAGATTTAAAGCCAGTGAAGCTGCTACACAAGCTCCAACAGTTGCACATGTATGGTCATAAAGTCAGCAGCTGATTTACGCTTATGAATTCAAGTTCACATTTGTGGCCACTGAAGCATAAAGACAGACAGATAGATAGATAGATAATAGTAATTTTAGTAGTCACCTTTTAGCTTTATATTTTTGTATTTTAATATTATATTAAATGATCAACTACAAGTCGTTGTCATGATCTTGATCAATTTAGCAAATTATCTGACATTTATAAAATTCAAAGAATTGCTCATTTTTTCCTACGTCCATTTTTCCCTGAGCGATTTGATGTAATAAAAAATATTATTGTCAGGCTTCTTCTCGAAGCCGTCAGCTTCTCAGCTTAAATAAACTGGTGATCCACTGCACATATGGAGACACACTGGTGTTCATTTCGAAAACTTTGACGAGAAATATTTGTTGACGACTATTTTTCACAAAAAATGAGACTAAAACTAAAAAAGTAACATTTGAAAATGAGAACTAATCCAAACCGTAAACTATAGCTCTTAATTAGCAAACAGTGACATGAGCACTTTATGATCGACTCCTGTAACCATGGTAACTGTATTCAAAGATGGCGTAGGCTATAGCCTGAAAAAGCTGAGAATACATAAAAATTAAAAATGCATCACAAAAATAAGGCTAAAATAATTAAAACTAGACTAACACAACTTTGTTGTGTGATTACAGTAAACGCTGACTCTGCCTCCGTATAGCTCTGCTCTAATTTCCGCGCCAGAAAGCGTCGCCGCTACCACAGAATGACATTTTAAGGGGAAAAAAGGGACAGGAAGAAGAGATATTACATGATAATTCTCACAGTCAGGCTTTAAATGTCTCTAAATACTAACACCTGTGTGAAGAGAATCATCTGTAATTTCAGAAATTCGCATCAACGGAGGCCAGGCGACGTTCTCTCTAAAATACCGTCTCAGGAATAAAGAACTTTACCTTCTCCCAGAGTGTAAAATATCCTGCATCAGCCTTGACTGGGGCTCCTCTGGTGCTGTGGTTAGTGTTACTGTCTCCACCCTGGTCCTCTACTGGCTTCAGCTGTAGTTTAATAACGGACAGGCTGACCACAGAGATTTCACAGATATCCGAATGTTGTCGACTTCTACCTTCTCAGCTACGTGTGTGTGTTGTATTTCACTTGGCTTTTTTTGTCTCTGTGGTTTTTAATGACCGTGCATACGCCAGGTTTTCTGCATGTCACTACAGGCATGCAGCATATGCTAATACCTCTACGCCCTTATGTGTATATATGTGCCAGTGTCTGTGTGTGTTGTGTGTAGCATCTCTTTAGCATCGCTAATACACTCTGACCGTGGATGCTCCACAGATCAACGCATGGTGTCATCTTCTTTCTCTGGTGGTAAAAAGCAGATGATCCTTCGCACACGATCTGTACACTTAAGCCCTAAAACTCATCCCGTTTTGGCAGAACTTTTATTCCTGGAATGTGAAGCACTTTAATGAAACGGAGGATTAGTTTCCTGCATATTCTTGTGGTACAGGATGTATCTTATTAAAGGGTCAAAAAAGCAGCTAAGAGTGGGCTGACTCTCCTCTTCAAGGACACGCTGACAGAGGTAAGAATCAGATAAGGGACTGGTCTGACGGGATGCGTCTTGTCTTGAGATTACTTTAGCTTAAAAGTGCTATATGTAAGTCTTTGCTATCGCTACATAGCCAATGTTAGCATTAACAGCTGTTTACTTATCAAGAGCTTCAGCCACTGTTGCATTTATAAAAGGTTAGAATGCGCCCTATGCAGTTCACCCAGTTCAGTTCTGTGGAGGTTTTTAGTGTTTTTAAATGTGTTATACACACATTTTTGCTATTCCTACAAAGCTAACATTAGCATCAACAGCTAAAGCTTCAGCCATCGTTGCATTTAGAGGTTAGAATACATCCTCTGGGTAGTGCTACGTCTTCATCCTCTCATGTTGGACTGAGGGCAGACTGGACAGTAGAATAACTCACTATCATAACATGGTGCTACAAGACAGAACGGGTCAGGGCTAGCTGCTTAGCATGCTAACTTAAGTAGAACAAAAGACGCAATAGAAGTAGCATCCCATTAAAGGCTAAAGCGCTGAAGGGAAATGGGGCCCATCCAATATTAGTCAAAAAGCTGTTTGGGTTTTAGCTGCAATTGTAGGAAAAGCTGACCCCTTTAAGATTTCATCTTTAAATCTTATCAGTTTACCTTGTTTTTCTTCTGCTGGCCTATCTGCAGTTTGCAGAGCTTCAGGAGGATAAAGGTTGTAGGAGGCATTTTCTTCCTCAAATCTATATTTTTTCTGGCTGGATTCAAACGGTCACGACTTCCACTCACTAACCACCTCTATAATCTTGTTGTCATCCTAACCACTGCTGGAGTTGTGTTTATAGAAGTCAGGGAGTGCATTTATTGTATTCTGTCCATAAAAATATGTATTAATTTATGGCATTCAAACCGCCAAAATTGCACAAAATGAAGAGTTTACTATTGTGTTACTAAAGTTACAGTGAAGTTTGCAGGTTGGACAAACACTTGGCCAGTCAGTTCACCTTAACTGAACGTGTTTTTGCCAATGATAATCTAGCATAACAATGATTTACAACCAGTTTCCACACATTCCCACTCCAGAGATGATCCACTCCCATTCTACCCAATGTAGCATTGTCTACAACTTCTGGATCCAGAACATCATGTTGTAAAGGAGTTAAACAGAGGGTAGTCCAGTAATTAAACAAAGTAAAGCCACAAAGCTTCTGTTAGCACATCTAAATAAGCTGCAAACACCAAAAGTGTTAGTAAAACAGCTCTAAACTTGGACATTCTTGTGGACATTCAGCGTCAGTCCTCAAAGTCTGAGGAATGATGATTTGTCGTACTTTGGCGTCTCGCTCTATGTATGACTGCACTTGCTACATCTAGACTGCATTTTATTTATTTGAAAAGCATTACAAGGAACTTAAATTCAAACAGGTTTTGTTTAATTACTCAATTTGATTGAAATAGTGTCAGAAAATGAAATAATATTTGCACTTTAACATGTTCAGAACCCATATCTAAGTTGATGAACTGCACTGAGGTTAACTGAATAATTAGTTAATTGACTGAAAGAAACACACTACAGAATGATTGCTGAACATCAGCAGGTCTTTTCTGAAACAGTAAGAACTCAACCCTCTCGGCTGCCATCAGTTTCTGCGCTGTTAAATGCAATTGGTCAATGTGGCGTCCAGCTGAAATTAAAACACCCTGCACTGACCGTTCTCTTACCCCCGCAGTAATGACTGTTATTGTTCCTCAACTGGCAAAAGTTACCGGCTCACATTTTTAGAGAAATGGCATCTGAGAAATTTCACCACCTGCGTTTCCTTAAGTAGTGATGTCTTGGCGAGGTGAAGCGGCTTTTTGAAACCGTGACATGAAAAGCTGAACCTGGTACAAATACACAGGCTGGCAGCTGTGTGTACGAGTGTGTGCATGATGTGTTAATATGTAGACTCATTTTATCTTAACAGCACTGTTTTACAAGCACATGGACATGATCACAGATAGGTAAATAAAAAAAGGAATTGCTCTATAAACACCGACAGGAACGTGTGTGTGTTCACGTGTTTTTGTGTGTGTGCAACAGCGCTATAAAGCGATGGAGGAATGTGCTTTCACTCTTTAATGAGGTTCATCAAAACAGTGAGGCGTCAAGAAACGAGGCTCTTCACACGCAAGGCAAAGAAGGGAGAGAGAGAGGGAAGGACAAGGATGTATAGGAATGACTGTATAGATAGAAACAATGCTAATGAGAGAGCTGCGACTGGACCAAAAGAGTGATTCAAAATATTCAATATTATTAAGCAGAGGGGAGCTGTAGAGTTGGATGATAATTCTTCATGGATTCATCACCAAGACCTTTCATGTTTCATAGATATGTTGACTAGGAATGGGAGGACACGATTTTATCGCCAATCGCGATAAGAAACTCTCACAATAAGTTGATCACAGTAAATTTCCATCATCGGGACAATTGTGAACAGGGATAATCGTTAATATCCTCACGAGTGACTTTAAAAAAGCTGTCTAGCTTGCCAACATTCAGTCCTGTAATGGTTTATTTTAAATGGCCACCAGGGGGAGCTGCATCTTTCCAGTTATTCTAAAATGCTAAACCTGTCGCCCATCACATCCCCCACAAAAGAAGCTTAATCGGGTCCAACAACCTCCAATTTGAGCTACACCTCAAAGAATAAACAAGCTTGAAAAATTAGTTTCAGTATCTGAACAATTTAACCCGACCACTCTCCATCTTGACATAAAAGCCTGAGGATGTATCTTTCTCCACTTCCTAAAGATGGGCAGGTGAAGGAGGAAAAAAAGGGAGGCACAAGAGCAAAACAAAAACAACTACTACTGCACTGACTGGACGATGGATATCCGGAGAGAGATAAGACAGCCGCTGAGGAAGACGAACGCATGACGTATTCATCGCGTGCACAGCTGTTCTTATTAAATGTGTTGGCAGATCAGATTAAATCACTTCCTGTGTAAACCGTTGACCCGAATGATTTCAATTAGATTGAAAAAACATGTGCAATTAACTGCAGTTTTAAATAAAAGAAAAAAACTACTAACCTCTTGTCCATCAGTGTGAAGAAGTCTTCACCTGCAGGGATGTCACACCTGAAATGAGACAATGAAAGTAAATAAAATGTAGATTTGTTTGTTTACTATTATTATGACGTATGTCTGGTATGCATGGTATTTTCTCTTCTTTACTTTCACTCACTGATACCAGCCTCATTTCCTGCTGCTGCTATTTCACATTAAAAGCGTCCATTTCATGAGGAAGCCACAGAAAATTCAATGTATTTGTCATTTTAGGGGCATTTTTTTGAGTGGATACATTTTGAACATAGCACATGATGAACTTACATGGTCACAGTTATCATTTACTGACCTCTTTTAAAACAATTTGAGTTTGTTTAGCTGCACTTTAAAGAGATACACCAGTTCTTCTGTTGTGTTTCTGATAAAAATAGCTGCAAAATCAAGTTGGACTGAACAACAACTTTAAGCGTGATGACCTGTTAATGAATATCTCACATCACTGTCATGACATTAATTCTGTATTCACACATTTCTTTCCACAATTTTCCCATTTCTCTTAATGTCAAATATGTAAAAATGTAAACACGGACATGTTGAGTGTTGCTTGGTTTCAAGCATCTGCAAAAAACAAAAAACAGATGTGATAGTAATGTTTGCAACAATGATGAAAGACATTTTTTTTCTCGTTAAGATTTCCATTTTTGGTCATATCAGGTTCACAGAAATAATCATTTTGTGATGTTTTGAATAGCAGACGAAAAAGAACAGCAGTTAAAGGTTTAAAGACTGAAAACAAAGCCTGACATGAAGAAATACACAAGATAAAATGCAGAACCCTCTCAAAGTTTTGTTAATGGCAGACATGAGATCATCAAGGTAGCACCAATAAGAAAAGGGGATATTATATATATATTGTCCCTTAATGGAAACGTAAACTGGTCATTTCAAAAAAGTACAAAAAGCAGTTAAGTTAAAGTTAAATAACAACCCATGTTTTTGGATGTAAATGATTGATAAGGACAAAAATCATTAGATTCAGTGAAGTACTGAGCAAGAGCAGCTGAACAGCTGCTGCAATGTAATCCAACAGGTAGTTGTCAAAGTACATCCACTGTATATATCACTACAAGACTCCACTGATAAAAACAGTAATTTTACCTCACAGAATATGGGAGTTACTGGAGTACTGCTGCCTAGTTTTTTGTTATTGTGTGACTTCCAGTGGTGGAAGAAGGTATTTGGATGTTTTACATAAGTACAAGTACTACACAATAACAAAAACAAACAAACCAGTAGAGGCAGTGGTATTCCAGCAGCTCCTGTGTCCTGCTTGGTAAAATTATGGGTTTTGTCAGTGGAGTCTGGTACTGATACATAGTGACGTTTCTGGTTAAACAAAAAGGATCTTCTCTTTAATAAAAAGCTCTGTCTCTGTAGGAATCCTGTCCATAATGTTGTCAGACACTTATAATAACAATCTGAGCCTGTCAGTGGCAAAAACAAGAACTTTAGACGACGTCCATTGAGGTGGACGAGTGATTTTTGTCTCTCTTAATCATTTACACCCCAAAACGTGAAAAAAAGGCCTAGGTTCAATGTTTAAGAACAGAAAAAGTGAAACAGAAAGAAGAAAAATGGAGGTTAATGGCTGGTGCAGTCGAGAAAACAACACGATTTACATGACTAGAGGAAGAAAAATAAGATTAAGGAGAAGGACGACAGAGTGAAGATTTAGTGACGGAGGTAAAACTGAGGTTTTCTTTCCAAATTTGAAAAGTTTCTTCTTCTTGATTCCCCACGATGACGGTAAATCTTACACTCCGTGTTATACTGCCTGAGGTGTGTGTGCACGTCGTCTATATAAATCTACAGAGTGTTTTCTTTCTCTCTGCTCGAGTGGAATATTTTTCTAATGAGTATTTTATTTCTGACGCCGACCATCACGTACACACACACCGTCAGAGACGAGCATATGGAAATGAAATCAAGCGGGAGACATAAGGTTTGCACATTCATATACACCCAGAAAGAGCACGTACACAATATATATCGCACTTGTGTATTTGCGACACATGAAAAACCAAATTCATGCTCATAGAAAACACTGTACAGTCTGTTCTCCCCATCTCTTTCTCTTTGTCTTGATGCCGCCCACCTTGCAAACAACCAAACACACTCACACACATTCCCCTGGCAGGAGAACTATGGAGGTCGTCAAAACAATATCACCAAAAACAGCAGAAACATCTGAGCGTGTGACCTCTCACACCTCGGGTAAGTGACTTTGCGCATGTTTATATATTGTATGTGAGTTTGAAAGTGTAGAAAAACATGCATGTTTCTGCTTGTGTGTGTGTGTGTGTGTGTGTGTGTGCGTGGCACCAAAACACACCATCAATGCCACAACCAAAACATCCAGGTTTGATAACAGTTCCAGGAAGACAACAAAGGTTGTGACCTACATTGTCTGCCTCTATCTCTGGCCTCTGTGTGGAGTTACCAGATATTATCTCTCTGCTCTTTTTGCTTTTTTATCGCTCTGGGTTTATTGTAAACGGCTGCAGATTCACCTGCCAGACAACACGTTCATTCAGCCTCCACAACCTTTTGGCCTTTACTTCACCCAGAACTCCAGAGGTGCAGCCAAAGCAGATCAAATGTGAAGGCAAGACGTCTTTCACTGCCGGCTGCAAACTTCAAAAGTGCCAGCATGCTCCTTCTGCATCTTCTTGAATTTTTGGCAAATGATACTTGTTGGATTCTTTTATCTGAAAACAACTTGCAGCAGCATGAGGGCCGACATGTTTAGAACAGGTGGCAACAAAAGTGATGCAGCTGTTAACTGTGGCGGGCACGAGATGCAAAAATATCACAGGAGGATCATTTTAAAAAGCGAAATTATCAAACCAAGCGATGATTACAGCTGCTAACAACCACTCATTCAATCCAACATAGCACAAAAAAGCCAAAAATTAACCTTGAATTCACCTAGAGCAACACATTTTTACTAGATTTAGGGAATTATTTCAAAGAACTTGTCAGGAGATTCTTGCAATGAAGAAGACTGATGCCACTCTCATTAACTGTATGCTAATTATGAAGCTAGAGCTAGCATGGTATTACATGTCTGTGTATGGATTGGGGTCTTTTCACACTGAGGGCGTTTTTCTGGGTCGATGGATCCTGGTAGTTGGTCTTCTGCCTCCTCAGATGCAGAGCTAGCATCTCCAGTAGGACCTCAAACTGTCCCACCACCATTTCTGAGGATGTAATTATATCTGAATGTAAAGTAGGTCAAAGCTGAACCAGGGAGTCCGTCAACAAAATCTAAAGGACGTTTACAACAGACAGGACTTTGTTGTCTCCACTTAAAAAATGCCTCATGTTCCTGTTGGACTTTAAATTATCGCAACGTTGGCTTCTCCCCAGATCTCAGTGGTAAAACTGGTGACTAAAAAGTTACCAAACTTGGTGTCAACAACTAAAAATGTTGAGGTCAAAGGTGTAAAAACAATAACCTCACTGCATGTACTGCTCTGAAAGTCTTAGTAAACACAGTTTGTAAGAGTTTGAACCAGCATGCAGCATCTGAACTGTGGTTTCTTTGTCATTCTGCCACAGCTTTCTGACTGACCTAATGTATTGTTCTTACCATTGAGGAGGTCAGACAATAACATGTGCACATGTTAAAACACATTATCTAAGAGTTACCTGCAAAGAACTCCATGGTGATGTGATCCAGATCAGAAAACACACACAAGCACAGGCCTAAAATAAACTACCAGCACTGATGACGACTTCTTACCGAAGCCTCGCATTAACAAAGCGTCTCTCAACAACAACAAGCTGGTAGACTAAATAAAAAAGATGTTTATTGTGTATAAAACAGACTGTGCCCCCACTTGTATCAGCAAGAGTAATCTGCAGCAAACAAGCAGATGAAATCAGTCAAGAACACAAAGCAGTGTTGAAATCCCAACAGCCGTAATTGTTTTCTTGGTGGATCTGCAGACTTTTATGACGGGCACCCTGATGCGTAAACAACTTGGTGATTGAGCCCACAAAAGACGTAACAGGTCACAAACTTCAACATGTTGTGTTTGTTTGTGCCTCGTTGACCTGGAAATGACCTCATGACAAACTGCAGTAATTCATCATTTGATTATGAGAGGCGAGGGCCTGAATCTGATTTGTAGTCGTCATCAGAGACTTAAAATGTGGTGTTTCAGTTCAATTAAAGGTGCTGTAAGTTTTTGCTAGTGCTACATAGCTAATACTAGCAATAACAGCTCTTTACTTACCAAGAGCTTCAGACCATCTTTGTGTTAGAGGTTAGAATACGTCCTCCTCAAGTCACTGAATTCAGTTCTGTGGAGGTTTTCAGTGTCTTTAAAAACAAAACTCTGCCGTTGCTTTAGACGGCCGTAGACAGCTATAGGCGAGTAAAAGAAAGAAGTTTTCATGCTGAACTCACAACGTTTCATCTAGACTGGTATGTAAACAGCTGATAAAGCTAACGTTAGCTATGTAGCAACAGAGAAAACACCTTTAATCAATGCACTTCAGTTTCATGTAGGGTCTCTGTGAATCTGTTTCGAATCAGGGCTTGAAATTTTTCAGTAAGACTTTTGTTTTTGGTTCATTTACTCACAGTTTCACCTCAAATGATGGCATTTAAAATATAATATGGGCTCTAGCCCTGGTTGTTTGCACCATTAAAACAGGGACCTATACAGTTCAACAAGAAGTTTGTTTACAACCTCTGTGATTGTTTACCTGCTCATGTTCCAGCCCTGTTGGGTGCAGATGACTTTGCAACTGAAATCTTGTCATAACCAAAAATCTTGGCCAGAACTACAAAAATATACCAGGTAATTGTTCCAAGAAATTCCTTTACAAAACCACAGTTATGCTTCTTTATTCATCACGATGCCTATTGTCTAGAAATCTTTGCATTCTTTGCAGAAGCTTGGTTTCAGATAGCGGCCACGCCTCAGATAAGATGGCCGACGTGACAATCGTAACGATCTGACCTCCACCGGCAGGAGTTCATGAACTGGAGGGACAATTTGTCTTATCAAGATTCAGTGTTATTTTTCTTTTCTATATTAATCCCATATATTTTCCATCTCTTCATATATTCACTCGCTCTTTTTTCATCCTCATCCTGACACCTCGGAGGATCATTCTCACACACCAACCTGCATGTGAACTCTCAGCCGGCAGAGGAGTGACTCAGGTGTTTTTCCATGTGTGTGCACGTACAGTAAAATGCCTGTGTGCGACAATACAGTCCTGTTTGTTTGCAAGGGGGAGTGTGGGAATGTGTGTGTAGATGTACATATGTGTGTGTGTGTGTGTGTTAGAGAGGGAGGGAAAGGAGGGGGGAGGGGGGAGAGTCAGGTGTCAAGTTTACCCCCCGATCGACCCAACCTGGGAATGATCTAGTCTCAGCGGGGGAAGCCAAAACTGCTCCTCTGTGTGTGTGTGAAGGTGTGTTGCTTGTGTGTGTTTTAGTGTGTGTTGTGTGTGTGTGTGTGTGTGTGTGTGTGTGTGTGTGTGTCTAACTCAGGGATGACTCACAAACCATCTGGAGGCCAGATGCAGGTTAGAAAACTGCTCTCTCTCTCTCCTCCCTCCCTCTCTCCAGTTGCTGTTAGTTCCCTTAGTTAACCCATGACCTTTGACCTCCATGCTGTGGCATAGGTGCATGTGTGTGTGTCTTCCTGGCTGAGTAAACGGCAAGGTTGTGACCTCTCTCAGAGGTCGCGAACTCTTCCTCAGTGACCTCTGGAGTTCAAGTTCACTAATTGGCCCTGTTCCTACTCACACGGCCTCCACCTTTCTCCACCCTTCTTCCTCTTCCTCAGCTCCACCTCATACATACATATTAACTCTGTAGAAAGTAGACCCTAAAATGTGTCACAAGCTTGTTTCTGAGTCTCAACGTGAGTCAAAACTTCACTAAAATGACAATAAATTAGACCGTTTTGGTTAAGAAATACATGATTAAACCCTAAAAATAACTTTTAGGCCTGTATTACATTAGATTTCTAATGGAAAAGATGTTAAAACACTGCAGGAGAGTGCAAGTATCTCTTGGGATGGGGTTTAGGGAGATAAAAGTGTAAAATAAATGTCTTTTTTGCGCTTGTTTTTTACCCATTTTCAGTGCCAATTGCTAGCATTCGCTTAAGGTTTGGACAGAAATAAGTAGGAAAAGCTCCAAGTACAAGGACAGTATTACTTACGTTTAAATGTCTTAAAATTGAAGCTACATAGCAGAGGTGTAGTGGTACCTGTACAGGTGCAAGACAGGGATTTACACACCTAAACTAGTCACAAATATCACAGGTATCACTGCATTTGAGGACAAACCCCATGTACCGCAGCTACAGAACATGGCAGCTGTGACAGTTAAGCTAATTTCAAACACTTAGCGTCGGATTTCTCAGACAAAAATGAGCACACAGTCATGACACACACAATTTTTTTTAACTCTGTGTGACTTACAGTTTCCGAGGGTGCAGTTATATCCGATGCCCATCCCGAATAAACGTCCGTAAATCCGCTTAGAAATCGAAGATAAAAGGACGCTCCGTCTCGCTCCAGAAGTCGCCTGAGAATCATCACGTTTTAAAGTTTTCTTCACTATTAAAGTAATTCACTGATATTTCTGTGTACATTAACGAGTTCGTCTGAATCAGGAACTGCTAAACGCTAATTCGGCAAAACTTTTAATGGCGGCACGTCGCCGTAATGTAAACAAATACAGGATTTTAAAAATAAAACCGGCGCTCAAGTTGTATTAGCTACGTAATTACGTCATGACAACTTCCTGTTTACATCCGCCATTAAGCATTATGGGAACTGTAGCCCCAAAACCGAAATGTCCAATTTTAAACTACACTTTTTCTTTATGTTACATTCTAAATATTTTAGACAAATATTGTGGTCTCTTTAAATATAAATCTACTATAGATCAACTAAATATTAATATTGTGATGCATTGCGTCATAATATGGGCACTTAAAAAAAAGATTTAAAACATGTCTCTAAGTCCTAAAGCATGAACAATTTAAGAACTTAGATCTTAGAGAACTTAGAAATAGGAACTTTCTCTCTTTGGGTCTTTACATCTTATTTAAATGGTCTAAAAATACTTGGAAAGTATAGTCCTCTTTTTCAGACTCTCATCCCTCTTTTCCCTCTGTAGCTCACTTTGGCTTCAGAGACAGAAGGGGGAAAAAAGAATAAGATAATTATGAGATAATTGGATCTATCTGACTGCTTTTGGGAGACACGTTGTGGAAACTTAATGAGGATAATGTCTTAAGTGCCGCCACAATGTTTCCGCAACATAAGAACAAAGACAATCTTTCACAGTGGTAACACACAGGCCGCTGTAGGCCATTCTTTGTAGATGAAACACGTGTTTATTTGCTGTCAAATATTTCTCCAACAACACCAACCCAAAGTCTTACCAGTAAATCATCAAAATAGCTCTGTGTGTGTTGTGTTTGTGTGTATATGTGTGCTCTACCCCTACCAGTAAACCAGTAACAAGACAACAAGCAGAAATCTGTCTATTGTTGCCAATGTCTGATTCACCCAGAACGATGCTGCACGCTGCGAGCGTATCCTCAACTTCGATTTGAACATGATCCCCGGATCGTTATTTGTGTGAGATTGTATTTTGTGTATTTGTTTGTGTGTAGTAGTTGACAGGAGATGATGATGAGCTCAGTTCCTGACTGAGGCTGAACTTTGTCCCGTTTCAGGTTGGGGTTTGGAGAGATTGCTGAAGGGTTATTGGGGTTTAATTGGTCGGTGAGTAGCAGTAGCTGTTGATGAATTAGTTAATTTGTTAATTAGATGAGTGAGGGAAAGTGAGAATGAAACAAAACTGCCAGAGGAAGAGAGAAAAATGCACAAAAAAGAAAGAAATAAAGAAACTGAAGACAAACAAGAACAAAAAAACAACAAAACAAACATCTAAACCTCCGTCTTTTATCTTCTAATACTCTAAACAGGTAAAATCCACAAGGAGCTTTTATTTTGAAGGAAGATCAGAAGGGGGGGGCGCAGCAGCTGGATCGTATTCATCAATATGCATGAACTTTGGTTTTTCTCGCTATGTGCACACATACAAACAGCGGCCGGGCTGAAACAAACCACAATTACGACCACAAACTGCAGCCAGGCTCTTCTGGTTTTTAACCGAGTTACAGTTACCTGCTGTTTGTGTGGATGATTGTTTGTGTTTTTGTGCGTTTGTGCGTCTCTGGACACTGTTCAGGACTTTGTTAAATGGACAGTTGAGAGGATGGAGAGAGACACAGGTCAGAATTTTACACAAACCCTTCGACCAGCAGAGCCACCAGAACATCCAGATGTTTAGCTGAGCAGCAGAGGCAGTATGGATTAGTATTTCTTTTGAAAATAAAGTACTTTTTACATCAAGAAAATACAAATATGCTGTAGCTACACATCCAATCTCCATCCCAATGCTCATACCCTTACCCTCAACATCACAACAGACAGGACACACTCATCTTTATTCACCTCTTAATGTCTAATTTCTTTGCTTTTTATTATTTTATTGTTACAGTCATTTATAGTATTTGTGTGTATGTTTGTAATATGCATCTTAGTTTATTTTTTGTAGCATTTTAACCTGCTCTAACCTGTGTGCTATACACTGATCAGCCACTGACAGGTAAAGTGAATAACACTGATCATTTCATGACAATACAATGTTCTGCTGGGAAACCTTGGGTCCTTTATTCATCTGGATGTTAATTTGTACCACCCACTTAAACATTGTTTTAGACCAACCACACACCCCTATGGCAACAGCACTCCCCAGTGGGAGGGCAATGCCTCCACCACACCACAAAAACTGCTCATAAGGAACTCGACAAAGTCTCCAAACTCTCCAGATCCCAATCTGATCCAGGTAACACGCTACCAAAGTTAGCTAAATATGCAGTCAAAAAGTTAGGTAATTCATTTTTATGCTAACTTCCAGTGGCACACTGCATATGGTCTGTCCGAAATTCACAACAAAAGCTCAAATTTTTCAACGTACTGGAAGGAAATCTGTAGTGAAAAAAATGGAGGGAGGAGTTTCGCAAACACATCGGAGATCGCAAAGGTTACCGAAGGAATGAACTTAGCTCGCGTATGCACACAGAGCAATGTGGAAACGAGGCGTCGATGATCACCATCGCTGATCCCCGTCCACTTCTCCTTTGTTCATTTAGTCCGGTCATCAAGACTCGGCCCAGACGCCTGCAGCCAATCACAATCAAGAATTCTCAGTGGCAAAGGTATAAACATAAAGTTCAACTGACTGATCAGCACAATGTAGCTGCGATGAACCGAAACACAACACACACAATGCAGCACATGCACGATTACACAGCTTCAACACAACTTGGCTGTGATGTAAAATGTAAACCAACATAAGTGTGAACACATTTGACCACCAGAGAACATAAACCTGAAGTAAACACATCACAGTGTACAATAAAAACAAACAGAAACAAAACGCAGCATATCTGGAACGCACTTTCACTTCTTCTTCTACAGAACTGACGGCAGCAGCAGAGGTGATTCATGGGAATGATGGGAGACAAATCACTACAATATGTTAACACTAATACATTTTTACCCTGTATGTTCATTTATAACTACAGTAAACGATGAGTACAGAGAGTGTAATGTCCTTTACTGTAATATTAATGAATCATGTCAGTAAATCAGTTGTTCGGTTTCTCCACACCAGGATCTGACATTTCCATGAACCAGGTCTTGATGTTCTTCAGATGAACAGAGGAGAGGACGAGGGGGAAGGATGAAAGACGAGTTCGGAAAAGAAACAATAGAAATCTGCCGGGCAGATGTCTCTCCCTCTTTCCCTGGCTCTCTCTCTTTCCCAGTACTGGTGTTGAAACTCGGGGGAAATCTCTCCAGGAAATCAAGACCCCAGTGAGAAGTATTTTCCCCCTGCAGAGGAGAGACGGATGCTCCCTGTGTGTCCGGTGATCTCTTTTCCGGTGAATAGAAATTTGTGGTGTTAATGTTTATGTTCTGGTCGTGTTTGGCACGGCGAAGGAGTTTCACCGCCCCCACACATCCCAGTTCCAATGTGACATAATTTACGGTAAAGTTGCCCTGACGGTGATGATTTCCATGGGTACTACCAGCGTGACTGACTGATACTGTGCGTGGCTTTAAGGTGGAAAATTAGTGATTCTTGCAACATGATATGTAACTGATGACAAGCCTGATTCCACTGACATTAAGGCAGAAAGCGAGAGAGTAAACAGAATATACTGGGAGTAAAGAGAAATGATGGCGGTGTGACAGGAAAATGAGCAATGAGGATCAAATTACAGTATTTAGGTTGAATTAAAGGTGCAGAGGATATTAAAACAGTTGATAGATGGTGGTATCAAAGTGGAATAACAACAATATAAGATGCAGGGATGAGAAAAGGAAGAAATTAAGGTGACATTTATGAGAAAAAATGGTGGGGGAAGAAGGAAGAGGGAAAAATAATGTTGGATAAAAGAGAGAGTGGAAAAATAGGAGAAATTAAGGTGGTATTAATGAGAGTAATGGTGTTTTTAATTGTTGTGGATCTTCAAGGCTTGCAAGGGGTTATTCCTGTTTTGCAGAATGATTTCAGACAGTGAGGGGGTAATCCAGGTCTCCAGGTTTTTATTTCAGATTTCGCGGGGTAACATAATAAATAGGTAACATAATAAATAGGTTTTTTGGGGTTATTCCACTTTTAATTCCAGACTCTTTTTGGTGTTATTCCAGACTTCTAAGGGGGTTTAATTGAGGTTTGTGGTAGTTATTCCTGATGTTTTAGTGTTATTCAACACTAGTCCACACAAGTCCACATTTGTGACTTTATGAGGTTATTCCAGATTTTTCATGGTTTTCCCTGTCTTTTTTGGGGATCATTCTAGACTTTACAAGGGATGAAATAACCATTTTTAGATATTACTCTGGATTATTATAGTTGGGTGGTTATTCCTAACTTTATGGAGTTTTGGCATCATTCTGGGGTTTTACATTTTCAGAGTTATTCCAGACTTTTTAAGGCTTTTAGGGACATTCTTTGGGAGTTATTCTTGATGTTTTCAGCGTTACTAAACATTTTTATTCCAGATATTTTGGGATTATCCACAACTGTTCCTACATTTGAGGGTTAATCTTGACCTTTAAGGGTTATCCACATTTTTATTCCAGTCTTTTAGGGATTATCCCTCATTATTCCTGCATTTATTTATCTTGACTTTTAAGGGTAAAACCTGAGTCTGCCTCTGAGGAGAGAGGGGGAAATTAAGGTGGAACTGAGACCAGAGAGGGCAGAGAAGGTGGAACATCGGTAATTTCAGGAAACCAGAGCCACACAGAAGAAAACCTCAGCATGACACAGGAAAAAAACACTCATACACCCCCTGTAGGGAGAGAGATGCATGATGGTAAGTGTCCTAATGTTCTGAGCTACAGTTAATTGGGCCAATTTGTAGCTCCTGCTTAGTTCCTATTACACATAGATGGAAATTAGTGGTGTCAGCCGCTCTTCCTGCCCGCTGTTACCTCCTATCTGAACATAAGAGAGTCAGGAAATAGGCTGTAATTATACTGCCCCCTGAATGAAACACAGACGTGCACACACTCAGCTGATGATGTGACCGAGACAGATACAGAGGCAGCAGGAGATGGAGAGAGTGCAACTGACGTTTATGCAGCCAGAAACGAAGCAGCTGAGATCATCTTCACTCACTAAACAAAACTGAAACTCATCCACCAGAGGGGAAGGTAAAATACCAAACAGAAAGAGTAGCATCTTTCTATCCAGCAGCACAAACCTGGGGCCCCAAAGAACCAAGGAACAGTCATTCTCCAGATCTATAAAACATACAAACATGCTGTCATAATCTGGATTACAGTGGCTATGTCTGTTTTTTTATATGCCAGATGGTTATGTCATTGTTTTACTGTTGGTGTGTGCTTAACTTTTCATACAGCTTCATCACCAGGTCAGAATTTATGACCAAGTACTCCCTAAAAAATGATGTTCCAACAGTCTCTATCGTTTGTGTTTAATTCTGATTAGCAAATGTTGGTGAACATGGTAAACGTTATACCTGCTAAATTAGCATGTTAGCATTGCCTTTAAGCTCAAAGCACACAACACATCCACATCTCTGACTGTCAGTTGTCGAGGTGCATTGTGGGTAATGTAGGCGTCACATTCTGACAAGGAGGAAGACCAAAAAAAGATGACATATCTGGTTTTACTGTATCATCTTAATGTTTTTTTTTCCAGTTACAACTTGATAGATTACTCTTACGTAAATATTTGTAATAAATTCAGGGAATATACTTATTATTCTTAAATTTTGCATTTCAGTTTTCCTCAAGGTTTGCATTCTATACATTTCATAGCTTTGGTATGTCTTCATAAAACACATTCTGTGCCTTCATTAATTCTGCTATTTCCAACATAAATAGGAAAATGACATCTTCCAATTTTACAAAATGAGCTGCTGAAAACTCATTCTATATTACAGGATGCTTGAAACATTTCTATATATGAAATTATACTGATATTTATTCTTCTGTATCCTGCGACAAACATGATTAAAGTTGCCTCTCTCTTCATCTATGTCTGTACACCAAAACCAAATGCAATTTATCTGCTGCTCCTGTAGTGAAATGTCTATTCATCTGGAGGTTTACATGGCTCTTGACAGGTAGGGGCGAGTTCCAACCCTCAAAACCCATTCAAAGAAAACCAGAGCAGACATTTTATGTTTTGGTCAAACAAGCGAGACACAACAACCAGATGCCCACACTGTTTCCCTTTTTGTCTCTTTAACCCGACGAGCAGGGGGATAGACAGCGGTTTATTTCTCTCTGCCACGTTGTTTATTTGGCTGTTTGTGGGACGCTAAACAAGCGATCTGTCGCCGGAGACGTTTTGTCCAACCACGTGCCTGCGTGGTTAACTCGTAGCTAAACAAGCTCAGAACATGATCCGGGGCGGCTCTGGCGCTCCCAGTAGGTGGTTTGGGACTTGATACTGTTCATTTGAAGCCAGACAGGAAGTTTTGGGGAAGGACATGTTGGGAAATTGAAATAAACTTTGGTTTGACTTGGTGTTACAGCTTCCATCTGTACCTGCTTTCCTGCTTTATTAAATCCTTTTACATTTTTGACATTTAAGTGACTGGGTTGCAACGGCTGCATCAGCCTTCAATTATTATATTTGCCGATTTTATTAGAATTTTTATTAAACATATTTCTGCTGGTTATTTGTAATGCATTACACACATAAAAAGTAGATAAGAGAAGTACAGAAATATTCTTGTAGAATAGTATTAAGGATAGAAAATGTGTGTGATTATGTTTTAAATTTTGGAATCAATAAAATAGTTAAACACCCATCTTCCTTCAGTTTCCCAGAATCCAATGTGACGTCTTCAAATTACTTGTTTTATCTGACAAACCAAAAACAAACAAACACATTTCATTTAAAATCTTCATATTCAAGAACTTTGGCATTTTTGCTGATTAGATTTGGCACAAACATTCACTTGAAGATGAACTGGTTAGATGGTCAAGATTCAGGGTTCATGGTCAAGAGTGAAAGGTTACAGTGATCTCACAAAACACGTTTTTGGCCATAAGTCAAGAATTCATGCACTAATTGCCTGCAACTGGACTGGTTGGCAGAGGCATACAACTGTGAGGTGGTAATTTTAGTTCCTTATATTTTTCTCTTTTAAGAGCTAGACAGTCATGTAGGACTGTTTGGCCTTGGTGGAGGTGTGCACTCTGTGCTGTTTTAGTCTCATGAAATCAAATGCTGCTGACATTCCAATTACAGCATCGTCTCATTTGCAATATCTGTTCTTAGAGAAGTAATCAGAAATGATAAACAATGGTAATGTAATACTGTAGGCCTGGAATAATTACAGGAAGTTCTCAAAGTATTCAGCCATCAACACAAAAAAATCTAAATACAAAAGCCCTTGTAGATTCATGGCCCTAAGTTTTATGATGACATACCTGTTTGTTGCATCATCTTCCCCAAAAAGACAATAAGCTGGTTGTGGAAATGAATCATATAATCAGAAGATATGCACTTCAAGGACAAGAATTTGAGGTGGAAACATGAGGTAAAACAGCCTTGACCTGATTATGTCTCCACATTGATAAAAGCGCCGCAACATCGCATTTCAATGAATGTGTATGTTGTAATACTGTAATCAGCAGCCACGCCTGATCAGTTTGATCTCAAGATGTTTTGCACACAGAAACCAAAAAAAAAAAAAAAAATTACTCAGAAAGCTCGGCGGTGAAGCCATGCTTTGTGTGCATCTTTTCCTTGTGATCTGGAGATTAAATCTGATCACCAGGATGAAGATGACAGTTTGAAGCTGAAGCGTAACTGTTTCTTTGGCGACAGTCTTTTTCACCATGCAGTTATAAAAAGGTCAAGGTCAGGACATTTTTCTAGCTTTCTCTAACCTTTTAAAAGGGTTCTTCAAGTCCGTGTTCTGGTCTTTGAGGACCTGGCAGCAGCTGTCTGAAAACTATCAAGGGGACATACCATTTCTGTTAAAATGAAACACGAATCCATCCAAACTGCTCTGTTACTTATTCTTACTCTTAAAATCTTACTACAAGCTTATGGAGCTGAGTGGAACGGCTTGCATGTAATTTTGAGAGAATTGGTTTAGTTCCCCGTTGGCTTGGACTTAGCATTGCTAACAAATGTTAACACCGGGCCGCTGCCAAATTCTCAGAGAGGACCTTTTTGGACATCCTGTGAGGAATCTTGGTTAGTCATCAGGAGAAAATACTTCTTAAAACCCTTAACCTTTAAACTTTAGATCTGGCTGAGCTTCATTTTCCCCTTTAATATTCCACTTTAATAGCTTCAAGGGTAAGAATGCGGCTGACCTCGTGGTCAAACAAAACATCCCACATCCCTGCAAAAAGTGTATTTTGTGAATGTAATTATCCAGAGAAAACACAGACCCTCATGCACTTTCATAACTCTGATTCAAAGACATATTTCACACCTACAAACGGCCCATAACAAACTACAGTTCTCTGTTATTAGACAGACCGACACTGGAAATATTAAACACCTTGAATAAGGGCACCTTGAGGACACATGGATTGTTCAAGGAAGTGTTTTTATTCACTTTCTTTGCCCTTTTTTTCTTAACCGGGTTTTATGTCTACTGCTGCCATTTCTCAAAGGAATGTCCATATATGCATGAATACTTTTGGATGTACTTTCTAACAAGTGAGACTTTCATCAGCCAGAAATTGCAAACTCATACTGTTCAGCCGAACTTTTTAATACTCTTAAAGAAATCACCCAAATTAAACGACAAATGACATTTCTTGCCCATTATGCCCTCTGAACCAACAGTTATAAATATATTCGGATTTTGGTGCTGCTATTGACAAAATTGTTCAGTAGTGCTTTCCAATACTGTTACAAATCACTGCCTTAAAAACACGGAGTCTTGGGTTTTAGTGTAAACATCAATCAAACAAGCAGTTACTTTTATGGATTTTGTTTTAAATCAACCTAACTGGGGTGTTGGCAGCTATTTCAGCTTCAGGAAACTTTAAATCAGTTGACCTTGGAAAACCTTGGCCAATCAATCACCTACAATAAATTGCAATTTCGGGCATAACCTATAACATGAAAATATGCTCTAATTTAATTCTACACAAAGGCTAATGTCAACACTTTGTTGCGTTTGAAGTATTACTCAATTAAAACCTTAGACCTTGGCACAATTGCCAATGAGTGTGGAAGTTTTTAACATGCTACACACATAACCAAAAAGAAAAAGAAAATTTACTTTGAGAGATGACTTACTGTGAGTTATTGTGTTGGTATTTTCAGTTATTTATCCGAATCAAAACTCAATTTCAGCGAGAAACCAATTTCCAAAACCAAAAACCGCCATCTGCGATCTTACCAAACGATGAGCCACTAGCGTCATTGATCGTGGTGTGAACATACGTTTTCCTCCAAGTAAATTTTGGGTGTACTTTGCAGCTAGCTCATGCATGGCTTTTCTATGGACAAGCTTCAGTTCTTTGGAGGAATTAAACTCTTGTCCTTTCATTAGATGGTGGTTTCACCAAACGGCGGCCCAAGCTCTGCAACTACCCGGCTCTGGTTTCTGGGATTTGCCGACAATCGAGGAAAAAGGGCAACTTACGAGTGTATGAACCTCTCCCTGACCCCCCACCTCCCCTTTCCCCCTAAAACACACTCTCACATACTCTGTTCACCCCCCTCCACCCACACCACCCCATTATATAAAGCCCTGAATTGGTCCAAATCGACATTTTTCTCGGCCAATGAACTAGCCTCAGAAATGTGTATAAAGTTCACATCAGCGTGAATTACTGGCTGATGGGATTCACTGCAGTGCTCTTCAAAAAGCCTCTAGTGTTCAAAAGGGTTTCGCCCTCTCTCTAACCTTTCTTACCCTCTTTCCCTCTCCTCCTCCCTTTCTTTTCTGCCCATTTTCAACTCTCTCTTTTACCTCCCCGCTCCGCTCTCCCCTTTATACCTTTTCTCATTCTCTTCTCCTCTTTCTGTCTCTTTATCCCCACCATTTCATCTTCTCTTTCATAATTCAGGCCAGTCTGTCATCGACCCGTCCATGTGACTTTCTTTTAATACTCCCATCTTTCTTTCCTTGATCTCCCCATGTTTCTTTTCCAGCCGGCGATTCCCTTTTAACAGCGAGCCAGTGGGCCTTTCACAATCTGTTTCACAGAGATGATAGAGAGACCCCGAGACAGGAATGAGAGAGAGAGAGATTTAAAAGTCTGAAAGGAAAGATTGAAAGATACTAAAGAGATATTGAGAGGAACAGATGATGCAAAGTGAGAGAAGCTTGAGTGTGAAAAGGAGAAATGTGGCTCTATTTTAGACAATGGTGGAAAGTAGCTTCTTGTACTTTACTTCAGTTATTTTCATTTGCTACTCTATGCCTCTACTCCACTACATCTGCACTATAAACACTTCTTACTTTACTGCATTTATCTGGTAGCTACAGATCCATGATCACTATTCGTCAATAAAATTTAATGGGTCCATATAAAACAAAAACCATCTGTGTATGTTATCTTATGATATCTTAAATTTAAAGTGTCTGTACAGGTCTAAAACATCCATCCTTATCCAACATACAGTACCATCAGGGAGGTGTCTGATCCACTTGTTAAGTCATGACGTCACAATCAATGAAAATGCTGTTTCCAGGTCCAGTTTTGACGCCAGCAGGTGCTAATGTTAGCCGGCCGAAGTTCAAAAATACCTATAATGGATTATCTTCAGGAACTAGGAGTCCTGGAATAGATGGTCTGGCATCCACAGATCCCTGATCTTAGCATCATGGAGTCAGTCTAGGATTACATGAAGAGAGAGAAGATTCTGGGACAGAATAAATCCACAGAGAAACCATTCTGCATAGTGACTTCTTTTACTCCTTTTACTGTATTTTTGTTATTTCCAACTAATACTATCTCTCAATACTTCCCAGCCTCCCTCCCTTGCCTGTGGTGCTCAATGTCCAAGACCAAAAAAGATGTAAATCTTTAAAAAAAAAAAAGGGTTACAAAAATATTATTTCATTTTTAAAAAAAGGTTCAGTAATTTCCTAAAAAAAAAACAGCTGGGCACTGTAGCTTTTAGCAAAGATTACTCAAACAGGAGTGAATAGAGTATTTGTTGGGGGCTATTTTCAGTGGCCGATTAATTCACATTTGATGCTCTTGTGAGTATTTGTGGCAGCAGGATGGTGTGTGTGTTCATGGTAATGAAGGAGCACGTCAGCCAGTGCAACAGTGTGGTTCACTGATGTGTTTTTAATAGTCAACAATGGAGCTCTATGGCACAGAGGAATAAGACAGGCTTTGGATACGCACACAATACTTGTTAGGATTGTTGTCAGTTCACTGTTGGTTTTGGGTTTTTTCCTGGGATAAGTTGACAGAAGGAAAAATAGAATATATCACCAAACTTTAAAGGATATTTTACAGTTAATACATATAATACAAATAATTATCAATGCTTCGTCCTCTGCTGAATAAAGAATCAAGAAAAAGAATAATCCAACTGGTTGCATCCATCCTACAGTCTATCTCTGTAGGAATCCTATCCATAATGTTGTCAGACACTTATAACACTTATGTCAGATAGATTCAAAGGTACTATATTTTACTACATTATGTATTAACATAGTTACTGATGCTCAGAAAGAGGATGAATTAGAGAGAAGAGAGGAGTATTAAAGAGAAAGAAATTAAAGACAGACATGTATTTGCACATTGTTACTGCAGAGGCCAGTCAGTCTGGGACCTCATAATAACTCTTCAACACTAATGACAAAACCACACACACACCACACACACACACACACATATATATGTGTGTGTGTGTACACACCTCTGGTTCTGTGTAGGTTTCTTATTCACCCTGTATCTCTCTGTCTCTATCAGTGTCCCTGTAGCTACTTTTCTCTCTTTGTCTTCTGTATTTCCCTGGGTCTCTTTCTTACACTCACACACACACAGACACACACACACTCGGAGTTGCAGTGTTGATGGTAAAACCATCCCATATCAGGGTTATTCGGAGGGGAAAAAGTCATTCCTTCTGACAGCCCCCGTTAAGAGAAGAAATACCTCCACCACTAAAACTGGACTTGGGTTTCACTCGTGACAACCACACCAGACTACATTTGATTTTCTGGGTTATTTCAAGTGCAACGCGAAAGTGCCAAAACACTGTAAAAATAAGTCAGCGACGCACGGTTGGTGTTTATCGTGTTTGGGACGCTGTTTGAGACGCCAACAGTCTCTAATTCTTTAACCTCATATTTCTCTGTTAGCATGTAATCTATATTATACTGGCTATTTTCTCTCTGGCTTTTCAGTTGCATATAAATCACAGATGAAGAGTGGACCACCAACTCTGTGTTGAAAATACGGTGGACTTAAAAATACTGGCAGCCAGACCAGGAGATTACTGTAACTCGGGGGCAAGTGGACTTCAAATATTCATTAGCTGCTTTAATCATTTATCAAGCCAGAGGTCTTTTAGAAAATAAAAAATAATTCTATTGCTGGTGTGGGTTTCCAGCCTTGGTTGCAACATGCAGGTATTCTAAACCCAGAGAAAGTGATGTTGGTGGAGGCAGCAGGGATTTTAAGTCATTCTGGGTTTCACTTTCTTGCTCAAGGACATTTACGCACTGTTCAGACAGGCAGCTCCGGTCCAGCTTTTTCTTTTTCTTTTTTCCTTCCTCCTCCTCGAGAATGAACTTTTTTATGAAGTCTGCACGAAAAAACTTCCAGAATCCAATCCACTCAAGATCAGATTTAAACCACATTTATGGGTCAGCTGAAATTTGATTCAGATCTATGAAACTGTGGCTCAAATTACGTTTTTACTGTTTGTATTTAGTCATTTATTTACTCGCTACTCCGTTGTACTGACCCACTTGTACTGGCCTGGTCCATTTTGACCACCTCCACTGTTGATACTGCCAACATATCAGCTCATGCTTCACTCCCATTTTACACAACCATGACTAAGTGTCTTATGGGCTTCTACAGTATTTCTTTCCACTCATGCATTTCAGAAGAATGCGAGTTGGACTGCAGGCACTTTTGTGCTCCAGTGCATACAGATATTAACCAATATCAATATATATCACAAAATATAACCTACAAGTTTTAAGACTCTTGAGTTCCAAGTTGGAAGTTTCACCTGAAACGCTCCCTGAAATTGCAAATTGGAGAAACCCCACCAACCCCAACATAAGAAATCAAGATGGCTGCTACTCCGACTTCCCACTTGGAATGCTGTTAACTCGTAGGTGATGTCCGACCTCCGATGTAAATGGAATGCACCGTTAGCGACAGGAAATGGGTGTGTACTTTGATGTGCATCCAAAAACTTCTGCCTGACTGGCTGTTATCATGTTATTGCTGATAGGTTGTCAGAATTAAATGCCCAGATCGAGTGAAAATGTCCTGAGCTTATCGTCTTAATCGACATAAATTTTAATGCAATCCCAGACCGAGATCGTTTTATCGCTTGTCCTAATTCAAGGTCACACAGCTGAATGCTTTGACTTGAGAACCAGCAAGAGAACAGCAACACCTGAACAGATAAAGACATTTAATGCCTTGCATTCAAGCATATTGGGAAGTACAACACATCGCATTTCCCTCTCTGAACATTCATCAACATTGGACCTCATGTTGGTGCTAGACTGGGTTTTGATTTCTGCACTTCAGCTGGGTATGTCTTTTATTGTCTGACTGAAACACAATCCAAGGAAAAGTCTATATTCCTTTTTTTTTTTTTTTTTTGCTTTAATTGTTTTTGCCACTACAGAAAAAAATATGCACTTGGTCTTTCATTGAAAATATGAAAAGTAGAAAAAGTGATAAAACACAAAGTGAGTTCCAGTGAGTGCAGGAATCCACAACTGTTTTCCAGGGATTAATAAACGGTAATATGAGGGTCATGGATCATCAAAACTGGGCCGGCCTGGTTGGAAAAGAGTGGGTTTTAATGTCCACTTTAAAAAAAACACAAGATTTAGTGTGACAGGAAAATAAATTCCCTCGTGATCGAGAACCACCAAGAAAACACAGTTTGGTTCTTAGAGCCACCTTTCCATTGTAGACTGCAGCTTTTGACATTTTTCATTTTCTCCATGTAAAAGAGATCACAGCTTTGGAGAGGTGGACTGAAATGATCCTAATAATATTTTTACTGATCGTTTAACAGCATACGCCAGGGCTCAGCGATAGACCTGCGATGCTTGATCCAAGTTCCAAGGGTTTGATATTAAAGATTTTCCGCCTTGAAACTGAAACAGCCGACATCTGTGAAATTAATAGGGTTAATAGTACTTCTGTAGTATCTGTAAGAAAAATAAAAAAAATATTAAAATGATGTTACAGATACAGGCGCTTGGGCTCAGAGCAAAAAGAGAGATAAGTTTTTAAATGAAGCCAGTGACATGGTCGTTAAGGGTTTTATATCTCACGCGAGGTCCAGGCCATCGTTCACCGCAGGTTCCAGGGTTTTGATATAAAATACAAAGAAACCAGAGCCACCACATCTGCTCGAGACATAGGGTTTCAACATATTCTTTTCCATTTTTTACTTCAAGTACTCAATGTCTCATCCAGGGACACTTACAGCGAGTGAGACAAAGCACAGTAGGAGTTCGGAAACTTGCTTGCGGGCACGTGAACGATGGTAACATGTTGACTTGTTTATGGACTCCTGAGGTCAGAGGAAGAAGTTGATGGTGAATATTAGCAAGCATCTGCATATTTACTCTACAAGAAAACACGTAGCAACGTTAACATGTATTTAGGGTCGTATTTCTGGCCACATTCCCTCTCTTTTAGCTCTGGTTTGGTCTCCACCACCTCCTGAAAAGTACATCTGACTCTTAAGCAGCTAAATGCTCCACCATGTTCACTAGCAAGTTGCTAACTTTGTCAGTCTGTTGTTTGATGCTAGGTAGGTAGCATGAAAGTACTTTTACATTACATTTTTACAAATACACAAGTATTTTCATTTTTAACCAGTGCAGACTTTTGTTTTGATCAAGCAAACAAAAAAATTCTAAAGACATAAAGAATTTAAATCTAAGATGATCAGATGCACATGACTGAAAATACAGAAATTCGACAACCTCTCACGTCTTACACACAAAAAAGTAAACTCGAATTATGGGTAACTGTTCGTTTCCTATACGTTTCCTACATTCACCTGCTCCTATATGAGATTTATTTTACATGTAAACACTGAATTCAACATTCACAATTTACAGCTAAAGTGGAAGGTATGTGTCCAAAAACCACAGATGTTTCACCCAACTGAACTTTGCTATTGTTTTATTTGATGAGAACAATGCGCCTACTGATACAGTGAATAACAAATAGCTAAGTAATGTCGATTGTCTACAGTTGTGTACCAGCGTGTGATTCTTCTGTTTTTGAGTGTATATGTGTATTTGTGTGTGTGTGTACATTTCCCACCATTTTCCATAGTAAATAGACCAATAAAGCAGAACTTCCATGAAAGAATGAATCATAAAAGCAGCTCCATGAGCAGCATTATGAATCATTTTATTGATCACACTGGGGATATTACAACATCTTCCAGGGCTTTGATAATCCACTGCAGTTCCTCCTTTGTAATTCAATACAGCAGCAGAGTTCAGGGTAACATTAGTTCCTCTGAATTTCAGTTCTGCAGACAGTCCTATTCCATTCATAGTTGTTAATGATATTATTAGGCTGAATTCGATCATTTCTAACTGATTTTAATGAGTTAATGTTCTGTTCCCATCTTGTTTTTATTCTTTCTTTTGGCTGCGGTAATATTTTAGATCTGTATAAAGACAACACACATTTAACAAGACAGTTTGTCAGGTGGTATGTTTCTGATGGATTATTTCCCAGGGGAGAGTCCCGTTTTGTCATGCAGGTGTCAACTGATCGACAGGAAGCAGAACCAAAACTAAATACCAGCGTGGCATGTTGGCACAGGTAATATGGTGAGTTTGTGACAAAAATAAACCCTGAGTACACCCTCACCTGCAGCTGGTTGATGATTAAGTGGTCAGTTTCAGGTTGCATACTTTTGTCAAGCTTCCATAGAATTTTTGTTTAGTTCATAAGGTTGTGTTTTTGTGTTGAATTGTGACAAACTTGAAGCTGTACTTCAAGATATTAAGCATTTAGCTTAAAGTAAATGGTTACACAGTTAGATTCCCCTTCTAACACACACATGAACATTAGAAATCTTGGTAAAGTATCAGGATGTAAAGACCATGCTGTGTCGTTACTGGTGGATGGAGTCAGCTGGTAGCCAAGCAGCTAATAAATGAGATTTGTTAAGAGTCTTTCTCAGACTTTGAAAAGCATGCAGGACTTTTTCATGTTTTAATATTTTAAAATTCACCTGTTGCTCAAGATTTCTCTGCACAAATGTAAAGTTTCAACTTTCTTTCACTGGTGAAAGCTGGACAATGTTTTCAAGCTTCTAGCAGCTTAAAACGACTGCACCACATTAACTAGTGCACAGGAACCAGCAGGAGGATAGAAGAAAGGAAGTAAAGTGCTAACTTTAAAAACACAGGTATGGTCCTTTAACCTCGTCCCTTGCTCCTCGTTTGTTCTCGGGGCTCTGGGGAAGCGACGGAGTGATTTTCCATGGCATCGCACGGCGGCGCAGCAGCCACTGGATTTGGCCCGCGGGTCTGCTCTGTGACGGTAAAGCCATGGGAACAGAACTGTAAAACACTGGCCCTGGACACACTACTGACAACACATGCAACTATTAAATAAGACCTTACAGGTATGTGTGTGTGTGTGTGTGTGTGTGTGTGTGGACACCAAAAGAGACAGACTAGAGAAGAAAATAAAGGAAATGAAAAAGCTGAAAGGTTCAAATATATAGAAAAGGGAGATTAAGAAGGGAAAAAAGAGTGTGTTTGAGTGTGTGTGTGTGTGGCTGTAAAACCCCTATACAAGGTGCCAACGGCTGTGACCTTTGACCTGTTTTGAATGTTGCTATATGTTGGAATGTGTATTAGCAGGATTTGGTGTTCCGGTGCCCCCGAGGGCATCTAGTGTGTGTGTGTGTGTGACCTCAGACATGTGTTCGTGTTAACTGGCACCATTAAGCCTTGAGGGGATCATTAGTGGGCTCTGGGAGCTGCCTTTACTGTACATGGTAGGGGACCTCGTGCACACACACACACACACACACACCAAAAACACATATGAATGGACTTAACACACACACATAACTACACACAAGTCTGCATCAAAATGTTAAATGCCTGAGATATAAACGTGTACACAAACACACACTGTAATGAACAGTGAGACTCCAGCGCGGCAGCCTGAGCGTTTCACCATGTATCGCCAATTTAAGCTCCATATTTAACAACCATACAAAGCCATAAACATGCTACACAACATCGATCGTCCAGATTTATTCAGCAGGCGGGCAGCTTATCGTCGGGCCCTGCGATCTGATTGGTCCTAAAACACCAAAATTTCCCTTAAAGTTTGGCGAGCTGAGCGCCATCGGCTGCTTTGCCAGAGCTAGTCACCCATATTTTTTTTATTCCTTGTGGCGTCTCGGCCATAATCACTAAGTTCCCTCTGGTGTTCCTGCCGCTGGAGCAAACACATGGAGGATTTAATGGTCCTGTATTACTGTGGCTGCCATTTTCATGCCTGGTAATAGTAAGGTAAAACACTCAGATGGAGAATTTTGATTAAAAGTAAAAAAAAAATAAAAAAAAACTTGGTGTATAATACAATCAAGACTCCACCAAACCTAAACAGCCTCTTACTTTTACTCCTAATGGCGTTTGAGACTTTAAATCATTCTAATTAGTAAAACGTGGGAACGAAATAGTAAACAAAATAGTAAAATAGTACAACATGGGAACAAAACTATAAAATATAGGAATGAAACATGGTTAGGTGGATGAGAACATGCGCCTAAAATACAATTCAGTTTCACGTCTAAACTAATTTATGCGCGTCACGATGAGATGATCATTTTGGCTTTAAATGAGACGTTCTGTTGTTTTTTGACTGGTTTGGTAAACTAATCCAGGAAGAAATTGACGAGGACAAAGACGGGAGGTGACGAGTGGAGAGAACGAAGATGGACTGAGGATGAGTGTTGTGGGAGACAGCGGAGCATGATGGGATGGAGGAGGAAAAAAGAGGAGGAAGAGGGAGGAGGGGGAGGGAGGTTAAACACGCTTATACACAGAGCCTCCTTTTGGGCATTTTAAGTGGTCTCTTTGTCCTCCTTCATGGTTCCCTTCCCTCCTTTTCTCCCTGCCCTTTCTTTCGCCCTTTTAACAGTAACCAGAGAGGCCAAGAGCGATGCTGGGAGAAAGAGGGGGAGATAGAGGGAGAGGGAGAGGGAGAGGGGGGAGGCTTAAAGAGGGGTGGTTAGGAGATAAAAACTGTCTCCTCACTGTAAGAGAATCCCTTCTTCTTTTTGCTCCTCTTTTTTACCAGATAAGGGAAAGAGCAGGTTTATCTCCTGATGCTCAATTGAGGCTGGAGACCTACTGTGTGTGTGTGTGTGTGTGTGTGTGTGTGTGTGTGTGTGTCCGAGACAGACGAGTTTCTCAGACCCCTGACGCCTATCATCCCCTCTCTTCTTCCATTCATTCACAGTTTCACAAGACGAGGTCAGTCCAGCTCTATTGGCACCACATCCACACACACACACACACACACACACATCCACACACACACACAAATACACACACTGGTCGTCCCTCAGGTAGCGCTTTGTGTATGGGAAACAGGCTGCTCAGGGTTCAGCGTTAGGTTGGCCCGCCTGATGCAACATGGACAGAAGTGAGAGAGGAGAAAAGAAAAAGAAGAATGTTGAAATTACCCCGGTCATGCTCATCCCTGAGCGCGCACAGGAGAATCTGAAGATGTGTGAATTTTCCTCTACGATTTTCCCCCCCTCCCCTCTGATTTCCATTTTTCATTTAACTCCGCTGTTCGTTTTCCAAAACCGTTTTCTGGCCTTGGCTCTGCTTCTTTCACTTCATTTAGTTTCTGTATTTCAACTCTGCTTTTCCCTTCATTTGTTGTCTTGATGATTTGATTCGTTGTGGTTTGTACAGTACTCTTTACAGAACTCTAAGACCTAGATGAGATGAGTTTTAAAAGAGAAACTCTCAAATATGAATATAATGAAACATCAAGGCTGCACCATTTTCTTTTCATAAATTTTTTACATAATGTGGTTGGTTCATATTTGAAGCTTCTTCCGTTGCAACTATGTGACTGAAACATTTTTCAAAGTACTCTAATGGTTTAAATTGGTGCAGTGGTGCAGGGATGACGTGTTTTTGTAGGCCAGCCCAGAAGTTAGCTTCACCCTGGTTCCCTCGACAAAAAGCAGATGGGATTTTTTAATTGGGTTTTGGATTATTCCAACCGAGCCGAGGACAGAATTAATTATCGCTGGCGGCTGCAGAGGCCGATGTTGTACAGCAAAGTTACATTGTGCTGCTTTAGGAAAAGGTTATGATTATGGCTAATAAACTAGTTTAGATAAGGTTGAAGGGAAAAGAAATGTAAAAGTGTCTCTAAGTGTCTAATTGTACTCAAATTGGAGTTATTTCTTTAAAAATATCAGAGGCCTCGTTCCTGAGAAATATTCTCACCCAGAAAGAGAAGGATCTTATATTTAAGGAGGCAATATAAATAATAATAATAATAAATAAAATATAGAGGAATATTTTGTAATCTTTCCTTCCTCTGCTCTCACCTCCTTCCCCTCTACTCTCTCCTGCCTTCTCTTTCTCCTCTCCTGTACCACCCTGTCCTCTTCTTCACCTTCTCCTATTCTTTCTGCTGAGTGGGAAGCTCCAGGCTGACCCAGACCCTCCCTCCTTCCCCCCCTCCACACCCCCACTGTTCCCCTCTCTCCCCTTGCCCCGGTCAGAGCACCTCTCCTGGGACACGCCAGGCAGTGAGGTGGGCCTCTCTGGCGGTCTGGACCGGGGGATCTGGTTAGTAAGGAGGAATGTGTGGAGTGTAAATGAGCGCACACACACACACACAGCAAAAATACATACCTGCGCACACACACACACACTTACACAACAAACTGAGAAACACTGATGAGGAGGAACGATACAGCTCCACTCTCATCCTTTTTTTTCTCCTCTCAGCTTATTCACCCTGTTCATCTCCAGGGAGGATGGAGGGATGAACTTTCACTGATAAGACACAAATGAGAAGGTTTTGTTTGCCTCCGGGTAAAAAAGAAAAGGGGGAGAGAAAGAGGGTAAAGTGGAGGAAGAGTTAAAGACCTTATGTGATGTTTGTATACTGTATTTTCTATACGTTTAATATCTTAAAATATCTGTATTTTTGAGTAGGAGTCTGTGTGGCCTTACAGTCAAGTAATGGAGACAGGGATAGACTCACTTCTCTCATTAGCCGGTCTACAACCTTCGACCATTTCCTCAAATTAACCCTGTAAAAACATGTGTCAGTTGACGCCCTGGCTTGATCGATTGCCGACCCCCTTTTCGGTGCTGGTAAAAATTCACTGTTTGTGTGCACAGACACCTGTTAGACTGATTGCCACGACGCTCTTGGATTCCTCGATGAGGAGCTGGTTTGCGAGTGTGAAAAAGCAAAAACAAAAGAAAGATAGATGGATGTTAGCAGAGAGTGAGGAGTCACAAGGAGGGCAGAGACGAGGTAATAACAGTATTTTTCACTACTGGGGCTGCAGGTTGTGATTATTATTTCTTGAATAGTCCATAAAATGTCAGACAATAGTGAAATATGTCCACCAGGAGTCCAAGTTTAGGTCAAATTATCTTTTTTTGTCGAACAAAACTGTCCAAAATTCACTTTAACATTAAAAAGAGCAGAGGACTAATAAAATTTGTTGGAAAATGTTGTCCATGCGCATGAGAGCTAATGGGAGCAACCATAGCAATCAGGAAGGAGTGGGCAACAGGAGCACGGATAAAAGTATGATCTAGGAAGTGTCCAAGAAAAGTTTCTAATGCTACAGATTTAAAAAACACTTGACGTTTAGAAGAAGGATTACTGCTAGCCTAAAAAGAAAGAGACTGACGATGAGAGTGTTTGTGTAATTCCCAAACACTGCCAGAAGGGGGAGACATAAGTTTTAAAACTCGGACGTAAGTTAGCATGTTAGCACTCCTGGTTCCCTCATCCCAAAGTCAATGGGTTTTTGTTCTGAAATAAGGTCTGTGGTTTTAATTCATGTTTTATTTGATGATATAAAATGGGTCAGTAAATCCCCCACTCCTGATGTTTGAAGCTTTTACGTGTCTTAAAAAAGGCGGTTGCTAACGAGTGTCTAAATGAGACTACAGAGGTTGTCGGGGACGTTAACATGAAAACCCATCTACTCACCAGTCCACCTTTACAGCCTCGTTGTGTTTCTACTCACGCTCTTTCAAACTCTCACTAACTTTCTAAGAAGAAATCCTAAGATATTTAACCATTTTACCCATTTCACTTCCCCCAGGCCTGACCTTCATCCCTCCATCACTCTCCACCCCATCCTTTCTCCTCCTCTCTATTAGCGCTCGTCAATGCTATCAGCAGTCTGTAATGCCCCGTCATTACATTCTGACTCTGTGTCGGTCTTATCGGGTTGTAACCCTGTAACACTGGCTCCACCACAGCTCAGGCCTCTCTCTCTCTCTCTTACTGTTTCTTTCTGCTGTAGGGTTGGGCCGACATCTTTAGCTGCAATATCTCTGAAAGGGTCACTCACTGGACGCTAAACCAGACGTTTAATGCATCTGAAATCCTAAGCTAAGTCTGAATTATTATTAAAATTGGAAGGATGGGACATAAAAATCAAGACTTTATTAGCTAAACTGCAAACTATCAGAACATTTGACTGCCTCAGTAAGAGCAGGTAGTATTAAGATTGTTTTATTGCATTTTTTGTTTTATTTTGCCACAATCTAAAGTCCAAAAAGCCTCCAAATTGGCTTCAACTTTTCCCAGACAGAGGTATTTTCAAGTATTTCAAGTATGTTTTACACCTAGAATTAACATGTTATGTGCAGATGTAGTCACTCTTTTACTCCTTAAGAGTATTAGAAATAAAATGAGTTTCTTTTCCATATCAGCTCCTTATTTCACACAGGAAATCACCATAAATGCCTCATTTCAGCTGAATAAAATCAGCTTCCTTTCCTCTGTATGTATGAGTGGAGTCTGGCCTCCGACTCCCTCTAGTGGAGAAACTGGGAACAAAGGTGAGCAGCTCCTGCAGGTGCTGAACTCACTTTCTGTTCATGTCACTGTCCCTGAATGTTGTATAGATGATCAATCACAATACAAATTATCAATCGTTATGGACTCAGCCTCTCATTTAGGTCTGAATTTTTTTTTTTTTTTAAATCTTTAAGAACTTTTTTCACTGCTGCAGAAAAACTGCCTGCAACAACAAAGTGGTTAAAATAATGAGCGTTAAAGTTTGTGGGTTAGAGTTTGTGCATCTGTGTGTGTGTGTGTTATGTTTGTGTATGAGCCTAATAGTGTGTAATTAACATAATTCTCTGAGATTAGAGCAGAGCTGTAAACATTACAGAGGGAAGGACAAGCCAGCTACTGTATGAGAGAGCACACACTCACCAAGCCTCCAGTCTTATAAAACAAATACACAACAGTGTGGTATTTAAGAGACTGATTCATCACTAGGTGTGTGTGTGTGTGTGTGTGTGTGTTTTATAGTACCATCTTGAAGCAGACCCACATTGTGTTCTGCGCTCACAGGCATTTTAATGTTCATGTATTAAAACAGGCTGCACTGATAGGAGAGCGCACAAACATACACACTGTATGAACAACACTCACATAGAGACACATTAATTGCATTATACCCATATATAGAGAACAATACATTACACAACACACATATGAACTCTTCACTGGTTTATAGTTCTGATTGTTTCAGAATAGGATTTATCAGAACAGAGAAGTTTGGGTTGGACATCGACTGATTTGAATCAGATCAGATCAGAATTTGATGATTTCTCATCAGGTTTGAGCTGAAATATTTCAGTAGTTGTGGGGATAGGTTTAAACTGGGCAGTTCAATTTCAATTTCTTAAGTAATAACTGATTTTTTGGCCACTTGGGGGCGACACTGACATCCTACTATGTTTAAAGTTAAAGAGGACAACATGATAAAGACTATTTACAGTATAAGTTTTT
Source organism: Lates calcarifer (assembly GCF_001640805.2). Classification (NCBI taxonomy): domain Eukaryota; kingdom Metazoa; phylum Chordata; class Actinopteri; family Centropomidae; genus Lates; species Lates calcarifer. The sequence goes on from NC_066846.1 coordinate 13,199,436, forward strand.
TGTATCTCCAAGAGGAGCTGTGTGACATCTGACCAAAAAACAAAGTGACATCACTTGAGTCAGTGTCTGCTCGGTCTGAAAACTACAAGTTTGAAAATTTAAAAACATCTGGAAGGTGTGGGGTGAACTCATCAAACCTCTGCTGCTTAGCTCTACTTCAGACTGCTGGCTAAGAGCTATTTTAGCTGCTACTAGCATAACATACATGCATTCTGGGTAATATAGGCCCCAGGTTCTGCTCCATTGATTTTGACCCATTTTTAGCTGTTGATCATGAGTCCAACTTATTTGCAAACAGTTGCCTACACTTTTAGCCTTGTTTCTGGTCACCACCAGCTAAAATATCTGTCTCTTTAGCTGATGAAAGCTCCACTATGTTCACCAGCTAATTGCTAACCATATCTATCTGCTGTTTGATGAGTGTACAGTGGTTTGCTGCAGCTGAAGTTGATAAAAGCAGTGACCATGAATCAAAAATGTTGAAGTTGTGGGTCCAGAAATTGAAAACAATGAGCTGAAAGATGCTGTTTAGCTTCAGTGTATAATGGTATTTGTTGTAAATCCTGCCCATCTGGCATCTCAGCAGGTTAAAACAAACCATTAAACCTACGTGTATATGTACTGTTTAACCATGTCGTCTGGTAAAAAATAAAGAGAAGGAAGGAAGTGTGAAAAATAGAAGAAGACATGAACAAACTCGTTAAGACTGACCCTGGTGCTCCTCACACATTGAAACCAGCTGGTACCCACTATATGCCCATAGTTACCTGTATGTTTAGGGGCCCATAGCTTGAGGGTAAGAGCCTAGTGTGTGTGCAGAAAAGCAAAGTGGTGTGTGTGCACGTTTATGTGAGGCTGAACGACTGAGCTCCAGGGGTACTGGGGAGCCAGTTGCGAAGCCGAGGCCCAGACGAGAGGCCTCTCTGCCAGCCGCAGCAGCTCGGCGAGCCCTGCCTGTCTCCCCTCCACACCTCCAGGCTGTCACAGAGGTCCTGCAGCGCTGCTCTGTTTACCAGAACGAGGCAGAGACACAGATGCAGCTGCTGCAGGAGTTACCGACGTCTGTCCAACCGAATGCAATCCTCACACAAAACATGGCATATGAAGAATATTAGAAGCAGGAGTTGTGGCTTGTAATATTTTGTGCTTTGGCTGGTTTATAAAAATGTCACCCAAGCAAGAGTTGCCCCCTTATTTTGGCTACCAGGGCTCAGAGAGGAGCTTCTGCTGAATTCCTCTGGAGGTAGGGCAGACTGTTGGCTCGGTGGGTATTTGGGGGGGGCTGGTGTTTTATGAGAAACAGTATCTGAGGTGGCGTTGGCGAGGAAACCCGATCCTGTTCGCGGTGCGAGGAACACGATCGACAAGTCAGCAGAATTCAGTTTGTTTCCTTCAGACCTCAGTGAGCGGGGGGAAATTTGGCCCATATGTGGACACTGAACGAGCTTGGCGAAGTTGGCAGGACGTTATTCGGAATCATCGCCATCATCGGCTAATCAGATTTCTGCACTTAATTTCCTCCTGACCAATGGGATTCACACCAGCTTCTCAACAGCTCCAATCCTGTTCTCTGTTTCTCCAATGGCTTGATCTAATATTTGACTAATTTATCAATAAATCAAATCAGTAAGGACAGTATTAGTCTTTCTGGTAGACGGTAGGATCTTTAAAGGACTAATGCAGTGTTTTGGCCTCCTTAATAGTAAAGGCTCTTGCACGGTAAAGGAATGGATGAGTGCCAGATGCCTTCTCCCTTTGGCTTGGAGCACAGTATTCAAGTGCGTTTTCTATTTCACCACTTTAATTAAGGTTTTGTTTTGGTCTAATGAATCATTGGTATGTTTGGTTTGATAGTGGTTCCAAGAAGTCGTTAGCTTAATATTTTCAATTTCCCATTGCTATCGTGAGATTTTTTTGTCGTTCACGGTGGTCACGTCAGATTGGGCATTTATGGTGCAATAAATCCTTCTAGCGTCTTGATTGAGAGACTGGCAACGCTACAAGTTTCACCCCATCCAACCGTCGTCAGGGAGGAAGGTCAAGAAGCTGTTAACACGCTGTCAAGAACCTGCCAAACCAGGAGGTGGCGATGTAACCCTACACCAGAGGGCATTCTGTTATCCTACTGGTCAATGTGAGGGAACAAGTCGTAGGAGACGTCACACTAAGGAGGAAAATACAAACAATTCTGACATGCTAGACTTTTTGTTGTCTAGCGTTTATTGTTCCCAACGTTCATATTCGGTTTGTGTCTCAATTGGACTGAATTCGCACAGTTTGACTTGAGTCAGCTTATACCAACAATTTTCTATGGACTTACAGTAACTTGGTGGCTACTTAGGAAAATTATGTCTTCATTCTTAATCCTGCCTAGAAAGTTTTACTTTCTAAATCAGAAAAGGTACATTTCCAAGGATTGCAAACCCTGGTCTCTGGTGTGACAGTCATGCCCACCATCTACCCCAACCAACCACCTCCCAATGACTCAGCTGCCGTCAGTAGTTGCCTTTACTGTTTTGTCAAACTTACTTGATCGTGATCATACGGCACTGTAGAGAAGAAACATCCTTGGTGGTGGCTTCAAGGGACACTCAAGGATTTAAGAAATCACTGAAGCTTGAATTAAATTTTGTCTGTTCTTGCACTGTGAAGGGGCTTTTAAATCCTAGTTTATGAGAGCTTATGTGATAATACAGGCCGTGCTATCACATTTCTTTCATTAAAAGAAATGAAAAAATGGAAATTTCCCACTATGATGGATCACATTTTTCAAGATTCATATCTCTGTGAGCTGGATTTTCAAGGCAATAAATAAATGTAAAGACTAATGGTTTGCTTTTGAAGACTCTAAGAGTATATATATAGAAATAAAATATTGTAAATAGTTCTTCTCTCAACAACACATTTAATTCCTTGAATCAGTGATCTCAGAAGGACAAACAACAATTTTCCGATCATTTCTTCTGGTTTGGACACTTATGAAAGGGACAGAAAAAGAGGATGGACATGACACTAAACTCTACCATCTGCAAAGCCTGGGAAAAAGCTCTGACTCCAGAGTTTGCGTTATATTATGTTATACATTATCAGCAGCGTGAGTTATGGAACAAGAGAGCAGCTTTTAGATCCATAAAACCCAGTTTTTGCCCGCGTGATACCTGAGCTCACCTCGTTCTTTTTAAAACATCTTTTGGAGCGTCACCAATCTTGTGTTCTAGCGTGCTCTTCCTTTGAAATCCGGGAATGTTTGGGATTATGGTTTGTCAAGAGCAAAGTGGAATCGGATGCTCGGATGTGCCTTGTATGAAAGGCGGAGAAGGAGGAGGTAGCCGCAGGGCAACAACGGGGCAAAGTCCCAAATGAAACTCGGCTCGGACAGATGGCAGAGCGAGAGAGAGGGAAAGGCGCTTGGCTCCAGCTCTGATGTGGACGAACGCATGTGGAGGGCTGCAAAGCCTCCGCATGCGTAAACAAACAGATATGTTAGCAATAATCGGAGGGATTTGACATCAAAACATTTGGCTTTGACCACTGACCATGTGTATCTATACAGTGCACCTCCATGTCCATTAGTGCTTTTGTATGTGTTCAAATGTGTGTGTATGTTCGTTGGAAAACATATAAACACTTATTTGCTTGATGATATGTTTACAGTTGTGTGTTTGTGTGTGTTTGTGATGCACACCAGATTGTGATTTTCTCCAGCAGCGAATTGGCCAGTTTGTTAAAACAGCGTTTTCTATCTCCCATCCAAGACCACAATGACCAGCCAAGTGCATTTGACCTGAACACACACCAACTAACACAACACACACACACATAACACACACATGGGGGAATTGTGTAACAGAGTGAACAGGAGTGCATCTCTGTTTCCAGATGGAAAGATGGGGGGAAAAAAAGGAATAGAAGACGTCTCAGAGGGAGCAGAGACGACGCACATCTCCCGTCCACTTTGGCTTGATTTGCTTTGTCTCTGAGATTATTTTAATTTAGTAAAGACGAGCGTGTCGTCATGTTTTGATCGGTGTAACATCCCAACATGTTTCTTCAATGTTTGCTTCATTTGCTCTTGGACTCGATGGCTGCGTTTCCATCCAAAGACATTACAAAATAAAACTTTAATCAACTTAGGGGAGCTGAACAGCATTTTCTTTTATGTGGAACATGGCGATAAAGCTTCGACTCTGACCTGAACTTTTTGCATTGTCAGATTATTTGATTATACTTTTAAATAAAGCTTAAAGCACAAATAATTGGCCTATTTTTGTTTTGTTTATGGGTATGAAAATGGAAAAGCCAGAAAAACAATCCATGTATGGTCTTTGTACTTTAAAGGGATTCAACTTGATATAACAGTGGATAGAAGTGCAGTATGTTTTATGTTCTTGCAGTGACACCTAGAAATTTGGTTAGCGTTAGCATTATTCTACACACGTGTAGAATATAGTGGTGCTGAATGAGTCTTAAAACTTGATGTAAGTTAGCATGTTAGTACGTTACCACTTCCTTCATCGCAAAGTCAACAGGTTTTTGGTTAAATGTCTGATATATGGTCTGTGGGTCTGTGGGTGAACGGTTTCAAAGCTTTTACGTGTCTTAAAAAAGGCGGTTGCTAACGAGTGTCTAAATGAGACTACAGAGGTTGTCGGGCACGTTAACATGAAAACCCATCTACTCACCAGTCCACCTTTACAGCCTCGTTGTGTTTCTACTCACGCTCTTTCAAACTATCACTAACTTTCTAAGGAGAAAGGCTTCAAACATCAGAACAGTGGTGTTCATCTGTGAAGATTATCCGATGAACTAAAGGCAGTGGTTGGTCAGAGTTTATTTTCTGGAATAATCAAAAACCTAATAAAAAAACCCCATTGGTTTTTTGTGGAGGGAACCAGGGTGATGCTAACTTCAGGGTTGGGCTACAAAAATACATCATCCCTGCACCGCTGTATAAATTGGATATCCATTGAGGTGGAAGACAGTCCTAGAAATACAGTCTGCATCCTCCTCTGCTTTGGAAAAATGCTACTCTTTTTTTTTCAGGATTTATATTTACTTTGTCTTTCCACATGTCATCTCTCACACCCTGAATTTGCTTTTCATTCTCGTCTTTGTTTCTTTTTTTTTTTTCATTTTTCCACCCTCTTTTCATCACCTCTACCATCCCAACCACCTCTCTGTAACAAACCAGCTGTTGTTTTTTCTTTTCCTCCCTTGTTTTTTTCCTTTCCTGTCCCTTTTTCTCTCACGCACTGATGCTTTTTCATCCCTCATCTATTGTCTTTTCTTCTTCTGTCCCTCCTTCTCTTCATCATATCTCTCTTTTCAGCTTCTCCTCCTCCTCTCTCTTTCTCTCTGAGAAAAATGGAAGACAAAAAGCAAAAAGAAAATAAATGAAAGTGAGACCTTAAGAAGGAGGAGGAGGGGGAAAAAGGAGTTTGACAGCAAATTTGCTTCCCTTCTCACATCCAGTCGTCCTGGCCAGACATCGACGGGTGGCTTTCATACCTACTAATAAACTTGTTTCCATCACACACACACACACACACGCGAAGAACATAAAGTTGGCTTGTTTCAAGTTGGGACCATAAAACTCAAACACACACACAAACCAAAACACACACTTTAAAGAGGTTGCGTTGAGGCTCGGCCAACCTTGTTCTTTGGCGAGAGCAGGGCACCTCTCAGTGTGTACGACTCTGCGTGTTACTGTGTGATTGATATCCCCACTGTATTTGCAATATATCCCCAAGATCAGTTGCCACGCCAACCACTGTCAACAAACAGGCGACGGGCATCATCCTCTTTGTGCCGATAAAGTCTCTACCAAAGGTTAAAAGGGCGAGCGCCAGTATCTTCCAGTCTCTCTCTACCTCCCTGTCCAAAGTTGTAAAAATAAACCGAACGCTGCCTTTAATCATTTTTATTCACGCGAGGATATGAAGAAAGATGTCCAACTCTTCAGGGGGAAAAAGAGACAAAAAAATTCACACCTACTCTCGCAAAACGACCTACTGGCATGAAAGCGAGGCACGTTGTGGGATATTATGAAGGCTGTGAGTCATCTCAAAGCTCCTGGCTCATGAAAACCTGATGATTTTCTGATGGAATCATCTGCGTTTTTGAAATATTGACGGATAAATCTGAGGTACCGGCACCCAAGGAGGGAGGGAGGGTGTGGAGATTTGTATGGAGGCTCTTCCACGCCAAACTCCAAGAGGAAAAAGTTGAAAATCGAAGGTTGAGCCGAGCGAAGAAACGCCACCGTCCAGCAAAAGAGAAGAAGCTTCGACTTTGTGAAGACCTATATTTTCATTTTTAAGCTCGTTTCCCAAAACAATTAATCCATCCGGGCTCGCCAAGCCTTTTTTCTAGGCTCGGGTTTCTTTTCGTTTTGAAAGCCGAGGACAGATTTGGCGTGTTTACACATCATCGTGCGAAGCCGTGGTTGCGTCCGGATGTCTCTTCAGCCTCAAGAGGGAAGGAAAACATGGCAGGCTGCACTCCACAGCACAGAGCCACTGTTTACACTTTAAGGAAACCGCCTTCTTGTGTTTGTCGTCGTCTCTTTAATCCGCACTGACGCTTCGTGCGCAGGGGTTCGAGCCAATCACAACACGGCCGCAGACAAAAGGGCGGGACTTTACAGTAATCAGTGAAGTTCATAGACACAATGGGCCCCGACTGTCAAAACCAAATGAAACCTGAGTGCAGATAAAAGGCTTGGAGGCTCTGCTGTGTAATTTCCTCTGGGCAATAAACACTCCTATGCAGGTTTGTGTGTAAATGCTCCAAAATGATTTTAGCTTGAAAGCTGCAATTTTTGCTGCATAGAAAAATGAAAATTGAGTTCTTTCCTGAGAGAGTTGTTGGGTCTAATTTTGCCTTTAAAAAGCAGTTTATTCTCTGATTGACCTTCATCCGTTTGTCCGTTTGGCATCCTGTGAAATAGACGTTTCTGTTTTTGAACAATTGTCTAAAAAGCCCATTAAAAGTGAGGTTTTTTGCTAACTGTAGTTATCTAGGGACTGACAGAAAATTATTGTGGTGAACAGAAGGTCAGCAAAAGGGCTTGGTGGTATCTGACTTTTTCTTGGAGAACAGGGGATTGTCTTTCTTTATTTTTACCTCATATTAATATTTTATTTCAGCCTTATCTTCTGTGGTTTATTATGTAAAAACAGATAAAAATGACTTATATTCTGATGCCATATTTTTGTAAAAACAAATTAGACCCTCAGCCCTCCTCCCTACCACAATAATTTTGGTACGGTAAGTTCTGGTAAGTATGGAAAGTTCTTTTATTAGACACTTTTTAAAAACACTCTTTAAAATCTCAGAATCCAGGCTTTCCAAAAAGTTACAATACACAAGGGTCTTAAGGTTTTTTAGCACCTACATTGGAGCAGGATTTTGGAACCAAAATGGTTGCCACAAAACCTGCCAGGCTGCCCATGTGTATCAGCCATTACTGTGGACTGACAAAGGCAAATCCTGGAAAAAGAGACTATGACAAGTTCTTAAAAAATATTCCAATTATTCTCTTTAAAACCCAAGAATCCAGACTTTCCAAAAATGTCACAGGGTCAATAAGTTTTTAAGCTCTGATATTGAAGCAGGATTGTGGGAGGTTACCACAGTAAACAGCAAGGTCACGACCCCGGCGTGTGCCATAGTTGACCGAGCGCTCAGCCAACACAGCGTGATAGGAGTATATATATGCTGTTCAGCAGTTGTCAGACATCTGTGTCTATGTACACACACACAGACACACACACATATACATACAGATGGTCTCTCCCAGTGAACCTGGTTCCTATTGCCTTGGGTAGAGATGGAGACGCCAGTTGGACATCGCCCAAGTGAAACACTGTGAGAGACATACTGTACATGTGTGTTTGTGTGTGTGTGTGTGTGTGTGCGTGTTGTGTTAAAGTGAAAGGATAGTTAAACAGTAGCTGAGCCCGATCATCCAAGCCTGGACGATATATTTCACATAGACGAATCTGTAGGTTTGTCGACCATTAAACGCATCGTTCCTCTACATCAAACTCAGATGTTCACTATCATTGGATGATCAGGGCTGGAAGGCACGCAAAATAAAACATGATTAGCAAAGACGTAGCTCTGCAAAGTAAAAAAGTCAGGAAATAGTGCTGTGGCAAGAAGAGGAAACACTGTTGATTCATCAGTGGATCAACCAGAACATCAACCAGCCTCTGGAAGCAACAGATGACAGCATAACTATGTAATCCACAAGTTTTTGCCTCCACTTTAATCAGTCAGTTTCGGCACAGATAGAGTAGAAAATGTATTGACATATGACTTAACCACATGAAAAAAAAAAACATCCTCAGTGTGAAGAGACCTTTAGCCAGAGGATTAACAATGGCTTTACAAATTAAACAGAACAGAAGAAGAAGACATCACAAACTGGACACTAAATACTTTGTTTTCAAACCCTGAAGAAGAGGAGGAAATGAAACCAGTGAGCTTGGCCATCTACGAGAGGATTTTACAAATTTAAACAACCCCATAACATATTTCTAAACCAAAAAAATGGCTGCTGGCATTAATATGGAAGATTTGAGCAGATAATTTGACTTAAACACTGGAATGGTCCTTTAATGCACATCTGTAAATAACATTAGGGAGCTCCCTTTTTCCACAGTGCTGCATTTTAAACTTGATTTGACTTTGGGTAAAGTGCAACAATGAAGGAATGAGTCATGAACTCCTATGTGGGGAAGCACCATATGTATCTAATGTATGTGTTTTTGTGTTCTGACTTCATCCTTGACATAAAATAAAGGCGACGCTGATGTGGAACAAATGACAGAGTGCCATGATATTAAAGAATTATCTATTCTGTGTAAGTAAACATACAGAAATGTGGACGGTAGAGTAGTATCTCTTCTCATGTGGCTGTCGTGGTTCACAGTCAGGGTGTATTTATCTTTTACTGTCCACACCGAAGCAGGAAGAGACAGCTGGATCCAGAGAAAAAAGAAAGAGGGGGACGGAGGAGGAATTGGAAAATACAGGGGTGAGATAGAGGTTGGAAAAATATACATGAGAAAATGTCTGTTTGACCCAGTTTGATGGACAGATAAAGGAAAGAATACATGGGTGAGTTTAAAGGAAGGTACTATATATAAAAACAGGCTGAAGCTCTTATATCAAAGGGAGAGTCTTTTGAAAGGGGTGGATGAAAGAGGACAGGTTGGATGGATGGAGTGACGGGAAACCTTTGTCTCAAAGGTTGGGGTGAGACGTGGCCAATTTTGTGGCAGAAATTGATCTCAGTGCATTTTTCTAACCAGATGAACCTGAGCACTGGTATCTGATTAATGAAACGGAGAGACATATTTCAAGGTTCATCTGCTGACCAGCTAGAGGAATAAAGGCTGGAGTTTGCACAGTTTTTAGAGCAAATCTCACGAATTGATGAGCTGAGGAGTGTTGTAAAGTGAGTGCTGATGGTGCAGCATCTACGATGGTCTTTGGGTTGTGAAGACATTTTAAAATAAGCTGTCAGATTTAAAAAGTCAAAACAAGACATGAACTGTTTTCTTGTATTAGGGTCCTCATCATCAAGGTAAACACAAACTAAACTCTTTTTCTAATATTATAGTAAAACTCCAAAACAAAAAACATGAGAAATAGTTTAAAATACCTTATTTTCTCATGTTTTTGGGTGTAAATGATTGATAAGGAGGAACAAAAGTCTTTGGAACCAGTGCAGTATTGAGCAAGAATGGTGGACCCAGCAATGGGCAATTGTCCACGTCAAAGTACTTCCACTAAAATGCTTGTTTTTGCCACTGACAGATTCAGATTGTTACTCTAAGTGTCTGAAAACATTATTTATAGGATTCCCACAAAGATATTGCAGCAGCTGTTTAGTGGTTGCCGTGTACACTCTTCTTGCTCAACACTGCACCCTATCGATGAATTACACCCAAAACCATGGGAAAATAAGACCCAGGTTCAAAATATAATTTGCTAAGGTAACTAAAACTAGCGGAAAAGATTTGTTGAAGTAGTAATGTCACCATTTTCAAAGTAAGTTTTGTACAGCCATAAATCCACACCACACCTCCTCCCTAAGACTTTATGTTGTGGTTTACAGAAGACAACAGGTCCTCTACGTCATCGTCCTCCAGAATGACTGATTGATCTGATGGTCTTATCATCATTTGTCAGTGCCATCAAAAAACCTTACGAATCCCCTTTGTGTAAACGTGTAGCATGTGTTGTTAGCCTCTAGGGGTACACTGCTTCCACTACCCGCAACGGCTCGGACCAGAGCCCAACAGCGTCCCATAATTACTGCCTATGGCTGCAGAGGCTGCTGCAGTCACATGGTGTTGCTTAAAGGTCAGTGAACTGTACCGCATAGAGAGAGGGAACACAGAGAGACCCAGAGTCAAGGATGGAGAGATCATCCAAAGGACAATCAGGCAAGCAAGGATGGAAGAGGAAAGTGAAGAAAGAGTGATGAAATGGTGTGCAACCATCGGGCCTTCCCTGCAGAGACACTGAACTGCAGGCCAAGGTGTGTTTCTCTGTATAAAACAGAGGGAGAGACATGTATAATGTAGGAGTTTGTGTGAGAAAGAACACAGTAATCCCTCATACATGTGTGTGTCTGTGTGTAGTGTCATATGTGAGTTTGTGTGTGAGGATGCTCCAGGCTCACATATGAAACCAATCGTCTCCCAGTGAAGGTTAGATGGACTCCACTGCATTTTATTAACATGAAGATAAATGGACCAATTATAAAGCTTCACAACACACTAACAGGGTGCTACTTGTCCTCTGTGTGTGTCTGTGTGTGTGTGTGTCAGTACCATCCACATCTGTAGATGTTTATCACATCATTGAAGAGAGAGGATAGAGACAGAGAAGGAAAAAATTAAGATGGAGAGCGAGAGAGAGGAGTTAATGAGAATGATTGTGTTCTTCCAGCCAACCATGTCTGTCTTGGCTACCAGAAGAACGACGTTTGACTCATCCTCGTGAACCAAAAACCACAAGGAAGAGAAAGTAAAATGGGCTCTGCACAGGCCCTGAAACTGGCCTGTTAACCAAACAAGCTCACGTCGTAGCATTCCACCTAATCTTGGAAACTAAAATATACATTCTGGTATGTTTTCTCCATAGTCTAACCTCATTTGTGAGCATCTTGTTCTGTTACCTCTGCTAAGGCGGGTTAAAAGTTGTCACCTGTTTTTGGTCGTTTAGCAGGATTACGCAAAAAATACTGAACCGATTTGCATCAAACTTGGTGGAGGGATGAGGCATAGGCCAGTGACGAATCCATTGAATTTTAGTGGGGATCCAGTAAAGGGTTGGATATGACAAATATATAATTCATGGTACCTCCAAGAACAAGACCTGAGCCTGACTCGAGACCTACAGGAATCATCTATCCTCCCAAAAAAGACAGCATCTGCCACTTCAGCAAATGCTAAATGAGGACAGTGTTACATTAAGCCCAAACCAAACCTTAACTATCAGAAATTGATTTGATTTTTGCAACCATGATTTAGACTGGTTTTGGAAGGTACTGACAAATGATATCATCTTGCCAATGGGGACATCAGATCATAAAACACTATGTGTCGTTCAATTTAAATGGCGTAATTTGTGATTTAATTTGGAGGACTTGATCAATGCTGACAGTTGGCAAAGTCTTAGAGAGAAATTTCGGATCATGACATTCACGCAATGATTTCCATCCAGTTTTTTTTTTTTTTTTTTTTTTTTTTTGACTAAACCACATTTAATCTCAGACCACTATATTCAGGTGGACTTGGTTACTGTTTTTTTGTTTTTTGTTTTTTTAGCTCATACCCAGATTTAGAAAAACCCTTACTGTTACCAAATGTTCAGAAAACCACTCTTGAATTCACACCAAACTTGCAATTTGAAAGCAGCCTGAAACTCCTGTTCTGCATTAAGATTGTCAAGTGACTGGCTGATGGAGCATTCGAGTCTCATGGCTGAATTATCAATAAGAACAATGAGAACATTTGTTCTCTGACAAAAAAAGGGTAGATGAAAAACTCTCGGACAGAAGTCATAGACAGACTCTGGTTAACGGCGGCTGAAACTCTTGAGGTTGACCTTTGTCGAACTTGGTGAATAATTTCATCAATTTAAATAAATTCATTGTTGGACGCAGATCAATTCAGCAACTGTTGTTCAGTTTTCTGTTGCTGCCTTCAATGAGAAAAAGTGCCAGAACTCTGATTTCACTGCTCTGTCTACTGTCTTCTTCATAGTGAGCAGCCAACAAGACTTCTGTTTTAGAGCCTTTCCACCTACCAAACTGCAGAAGAATTCAGTTTTGTGAGAGTGAAATATTATAACTGATAGCAATGAAAAACAAAATAACTTCCAGGATCACATATTTCTGTGTGCAGTCATGTTGGGATTATCCAAATGTAAATTTGCTAAACTTGCTCGTACTTCAGGATCCAGCAACTCCTGTCACATTTGAGAAAGGGATGAAAGAGGGCTGGAGATACACAGCCAACTATTTCAATGTCATCCCAAGCTTTTTCAAGCTCCTTCCAGACATGGAATATGCAACACTACTGGCTTTATTTATCTGTCATGTGATGCCTTCATAGGTGTCCGTCACGTAATGTTAGTTATGGCTTTATTCAGACATGACAGTAATTGGCATCTACATTGAAGAGTTAAAAAGTTATAATAAAAATGAAAAAGGGTTCTTTCTGTTCTTTCACAGTGTTATTCTCTAAAGCTTGTTTTGCCAGTGAAGCTTTCATTGATAACCATCGTGTGAGACCTCCTGGAGTATTGCCTTCAACGTGACATTACTAGACAACAAGTGGACCCAGCCATCCACCCAAGAACAAGTAGAGCACATACTCCACAACATGCTGTCTTTATATGCCTTTACAAAACCAGATATAACATGTTTCTCCTTCCGACTGAACGACTGGAACCCAGTTTTCGTGTTCCGTAGGCTTGGTTGTGGTGTTATTTCAGGGGGCTAATGATCAAACCCAAAACCTAGAAGTGTCTCTGTACCACCTGTACCACCTGAATCTGTCCTTATTCTCTTTTTATCACTCTTAAGTCTCTCTCTCTCAAGAAGCAGACATGTTTAATTTCTCTCTAACTTTGTGCTGCTGTGGCCTTTTTGCTTATTTGACAGGGTTCAATAAAGTCGTCCTCCTCTCTTTCAGTCCCCACTTGTTTGTTGTTTTTGCTCAACACAGCGGAACAACAACTTGAGTAGGATGGATGGATGTGGCTGACGGAGAGAGAGACAGAGATCCTGCAGCCTTTACATCTGTCTGTGTGGGTGAAAGACCCAAAAAAAGATGAAGAGAAAGGAAGGGGAAAAAAAGATGAAACACCAAAAACCGACGAAAATGATTTTTCTTTCCAGCTTTCAAAACAAGAGTTGTGACGTCTTACTGAGGTTGTAAAGATGGAGGAGACACAACTCTTACAGCTCTATACTTTAGAATTAATCGTTGGATTGAAAATCAAAACCAGATCTTTGGTGCCTAACAGAGATTGTAGAGAATTACATAAGATCAAAAACAAACTGGAGTCATCACTCGCCAACATGTTAAATGAGGATTTCAACTTGTGACCTGCTGGATGTTTTTGTTCCAAACATTTGGCAAAAATATGGGAAGTCAAATTAAAACAAACTTGAGACAAAGAACCTCATAAAAAGCTGCTGCTCGTAATAAAAAATAGAATAAGTAAATAACAGCAAAAGAAAAAATCCTAATTTGAACCTTTGACCCTCCAGGATCTGAAGATGTGGGGAAGAGACTCAGATTAAAACATGCAAAGCCGTCACTCGTAAACAAGTTTAAATCGGGACTCGAACCGGTGACCTTGCGCCTGACCATGTGGAAAATAGTTTACGGGTTTGAATCCCAGCGGCTAAACAGAGCTGCCGAGGCCCCATATGGATCCAGTTGACCATCAAAGGCCATGAGAGGGAAAAATAAACACTTTTTATATGATTTCTCTCTCAGAAAGTCTCCTAGCTGGTGTCACTGGCTCAAAACACTCTCCCTCTGAATCTGTGAGTCTTTTTGCATGTGCGTTTGTGCACGTAAGTGTGATTATATGTGTTAATTTGCATGTGTGTGCATGTGTGTGCACGTCTCCTTTCCTGTGAATCGATCCTGACCTGATCCTGTTTATTTTCTGCTGTAATTACACAGAAAACTAAAACAGAGAACAGAGAGAAAGATGGAGAACCAGGGAGGAGACACATACAAAAACAGGGGGAAAGGAAATAAAACTAGTAAATGAAAAACATGAGATAGGGAGAGAAGATGAGATGAGAAGGGGAGGGGGAGATTATTTTGGTTTTCCTGTTTAGGGTCAGGGACAGCTGGGAAACAGGGTTTGTAAATCAGATTCTGATTTTACTGTATTACATGACATTACACTGGAGTACATTACACCCACATTTTCAACGGATGGATACATAAAAATCCCTGATCTGAAAAGCACCTGGAAGACAGACCCAGACAGAGAGAGAAACTGTAGAACTGTAGAGAGTCCACTTAGATCAAGACCAGCAACAATGACTTGAACCCCATCCAGCTTGGGTCCTGGGTCAGGTCTCCGTTGCGAGGAACCACGTGTAGCTGTGATAATGATCTTTAACACAGTTTAAATGGCCAAGTCTATAATTTGAAGCTGCTTTGACACTAATAAGTTTGGTTTGGTTCAATCGCACTCTGGTGTTTTGCCCAGTATGTTGGTGAAAGCTGTAAATCAAAATCCGGTGCGGACAAAACAACTGGAGTTAGACACTTGAAAGGAAGGGCCTGAATTTAGAAAATGAAGCTTCTATTAAATCCATCCACTGTTTATTAACAGTTGGGAGTAGAAAGGAGTCAAAACAGACTTTTGTTTGCTGCCTGAATCAACTTCAAGTCACTTGTATTTGCCTACAGAGTGACGTCTGGGTCTGTACCAGTCTACTTGAACTCAATCATTCAGGCTCCTTGGTGACTGTGTTCTTCTACGGATCATTGTCAGACTTTCAATGGGAAACTGTTGGGGACTGTTCCAGCAGTTTTTAAGAACATCACCACTGGAAAATGCTAGAAACAATCATCATTATCAATCATCTCATCACTTTCAGGCCAAACCATCAAACCCTCAATTTACCTGTGATTCATTTTAAGAGGGAAAATGAGTCTGTGAACTCATCAGGTGTCGTAAATCAGACAGGTCGTAGTTCTCTCACTCACAGGAACAGGTGTGAGTCCATTTTGTGCCACAGGTTTTAGAGAGAATTGAATCATTACATCAGTCAGAGGCTCGGTCGGGCAGACGGAGGTCACAGATGTTAAAAAACGTGATATCTGAGCACTGTGACCCCGCCTGAAGGAATCTTTAAGTAATGTCCTTTATGAAAAGTGCCCTATATCCTCCCCATCCCCCCGCCCGTCCTCCCCATCAAACCAAAACAAGCATCCAGCCATCACAAACACTAAATGCAGGAAATTTAAAAAAGACGAGGGCAAAAGGACAGTGTGGACTGTGTATACAAATACAGGAAATGCCAGCTTTCTCCTACAAGTGCTGTTATTGCATAAAAGATTTCATGTCCACAAATGTATTGTGAGCTGTCCTCTGCATGACAACTAAACACACACACACCTCTCCACTGGCGGCAACAAAAAAAAAATAAGCCACAGAACAAAACCACAGCTTATTTCTTAGAGGCAATGTCACCGAAAAGCAACTGGCATTTAAAAAACAGAACTGTAAACGACAGCCGTGAGACTGGAGCAGACCTCAGAGCTGATCGGGGAAAAAATAACAAGAGCAAAATGAAAACAAATCGTTGTTGTCAGATTGAATAACCTAAAATAATCTTCAAGAATATTTGAGGAATTAAGCAAATCTGTTTCATCTGACAACTATGAAGCACTTCAGTGAGATGCTCCAGGCTCCTGTTTGTAGCCGAACGTGACCTCTGACTTCTTTGTGGGGAGGTAGTTGAGTCTAGAAGGACATATTTTCCAATAGGGATCAAAAAAATCTGACATTTTTATTGTGGTACTGGACAGGATATTCTCTTTTGTGCGTTCTCCACAAGTTAAAAACACAGGATTTCCTTTGTGTGAGATGCTACAGCAGCATCTTGAAGTACAAGTAACAATGCTGTGGGTAACAATATGAAGTAACAATATATATGTGGGCACATGCTATGAAAACTGCACTGTCCATTATCAGGTAATGTAGTCTAATATTGAGCCTGACAATCTGGCTGAACTACTGTCTTGTTTCACTGCATCTGTACCTTTAACATCACTTTCAGTCAACACAGAAGCTGTAGTAGTGGTTGCAAGAAGCCGTTTTCAGGATCATTGAAGAAATATGTAAATTTATGACCACTTAAAATTACTGGCACAGCTGTATCAACCTCATCCTTGCAATTTTCTGTCACTATTTTTGGTGACATCCTCGTTGCCTACCAAATCCTGATTGGAAAAAGTGGTCAGTTGTGGTCAGACCTATTTGAATAACTGGAAATTATAATTCAAAGGGTGCTTTCAAACCTTTATTTAAACAAAGAAAGAAATGCAGAGTGACAACAGAAATCTGCTCGTTCTCAACACCGTCTTTGTTATTTCAGGAAGTCTCTATAGAGAATAAGTGTCAGAATAAGGCAGATGGCTGTGCTATAACAGAAGTTTGTATCCAAACCAGAGATATAAATTATAATGCTAGAGCAGTTTAATTTATGCCAAATTTAAGAGTTCAAACAGCAGTATCTAGCAGTAATTGGCATGATTGGACAGAGGTCACAGATCTTAAAAAAAGAAATGAGACCATATTACGTGTGAAAAGTGAGTTCTTGGTTACCAGCGTGAAAATAAAAACTCATTATGAAAGATGATTTAAGTCATGTGGAGCTCATGGATATTTTTGGAGTTGCTTTATTTAGCAGAGAGGACGTGGTGTGTCTGGGCCCTCAGATCTTTCTTTATACGAGTTTGTCGCACGTCTTTTTTGGCCTCCACCGTCCTCGCCGCGTTCTCTTTAATGATAAACAAAAACGCCATAAAACTAATCCTCATGAAAAGCAGCGACATCAAAATGAGCTTAAACAAGCACCGCTGCGTTCTGCCCCGGGTTTGGAATTCTGTCCACATGTTCCCATTTGATCCCTGTTATTGCAGTCACTGAAACACAAATCCCAGCGACATTCCCACAACCACATGACTGGGACTGCCTCAGGGTCAGACAGAGAGAGTTGGCCATTTGCATGCATGCATTAGTGTATGACTGTGTGTTTCTGTTTCTGTGTGTGTGTTTGTTCTGCCAGCAGCTTTTCAGAGGAATCAGTCAGTAGCAGCAGCACACGTTCAAGTCATCGCTACTCGTGGAGGTGAACCCTGCAGACGGGCAGCAGTGGGCCCTCTGGATGAGACGGGCCTCCTGGATGAGGTGATTTATTCTCCAGCTCTGGCTCCGACATGTTGTCTATTACACTGCAACTCTGACAGCAGTAGATGTAAAGCGCTCTGACTCAGACAAACAGCATCAATGTCAACTGTCCTTCGCAGAGATGTTGACGAAACTTACTGTAAAATACCATCCACTAACTGCTTAGGTTTGTTGAGAAAACTATGAAAGGAATTTGCGAGGACACAACAATACATTCACATAAAGAGAATTTTTAGTATCAATATCAATTAATAGCTGTGTAAGACAATAAAAAATAAACACAGTCTGGAAGTCTGGAAGCAAATTTTACAATGAGCAGAGAAAGTTCTTCCATATCAATATCACTATGACAGCAAATTAGGGCCTTTGTAGGTAAAAACAAATAAATAACAAAGATTCTTAGAAAAAACTAAGAATTAGAGTTTTAAGTGATAAATCTATGAGAAAACAACAAAAAAACACCACAGATGGGATGAGATTGAGCCAACCTTGCAGAGAAAAGCAATGGTTCCTGACAAAATTTAAAATACAAACAAAAAACCTGTGTTTTTCTGAGTTTTTGTCTTTTTTTTCCTCATAAATTTATGAGTTTTTTCACTACTACTTTAATTTCAGAGATTAGCCACATTTTATTCTTGTAAATTTCTGAATTTAATCTCATTGAATTTCTGAGTTTTTTTTCTCTTTTTGCAAATGTATAATAATACTTTATAATGTCAGAAAATATTCAAGTTATTTTTTCCACAACAGGACAGATGGGTTTTTTGTTGTTGCCGTTTGTTTCCTCATAGTTAAGGGAGATTACGGGGAAATAAAATTACTACAATAAACAATCCATTTTATTAGTTTGACTGAAATTCATCAAGAATTAACCAAGGAACTTGATTTTCTGTTTTTATATGATTCAGACTAAAGACTTGACTTGGATGTGTCTGAAATGATGTCTCAAGAGACTTTATTTGAATTGGACTTGTCTCAATTGACCTAAGACCTGATCTGGTTTGGATTGACTTGACTTGGGAAACTCCAGTAAAAGTCTCGAGTCAGTTTAGAGACTTGGGTCACAAGAAGAACACAGAAGGGCAAAATAAAAAGAGAGTTAAAACCTCCTGAAAGAGTAATGAGCATAAAGCTGTCAGTGAACTTTCAGTCACCAAGCAGAGCTCCAGAGTGTCAACCGGACTGGTCCAGAGCCAAAACACAAGCCTCGGCTCAGGACCAGGCCTTCCCGGACCCTGCTGGGCGAGTGTGTGGATATGTGTGTGTAGGCTCAGCCAGGCGTTTTGCGTAGGCTGCGGTCAAATCCCTGTCCAGCTTACAGTACAGGCTGTGACGCAGATCATTGCTATGGCAGTATGAGTTTGTGTAGTTTGAATCACAATGCAGTGGTGTTGAGACTTCTCACTTGAACTCAATTTGCCACACAGAGCTCGGATGTATTGACCTGTGTGGGCACAGATGTATGGTTTTAAAACACATGTAGGCCTGCAGGCGGTACATGCAGTATTCCAGTTATACTGGGAGACTTTACATGTAAATTAATGGACCAGCCATTTCTAAATATGGAACAGATAATGTTGAAACACATATAAACATGCTCCACTCCTCTGCTTTCAGGGTTTTCAGCAAATGTTGGAACCTGGCTGCAGGGATTTCCTCCCATTCACCCTTGAGAGCATTAATGAGCCGCAACGCTGATGTTAGGTGATAAGGCCTGGCTCAATGCGGTAAGCGTTCCAGTTCATCCCAAAGTTGTTGGATGGAACTGAAGTCAGGTTGCTCTGTGCAGACCAATTCTTCCACAGTAAACTGGGGAAATCATTTCTTTATGGACCATTAAAATTGTTTGGGCAGGGGTGTCCACAAAGTGTTGCACCATCAACTTTTATTTAACCTCCTCTGTCGGAGCATAAACCGCTCCACAAACAAAAAAAGGAATGGTTTGCAGGCAGTTATGAGGAAGGATTTGATGATACAAACACATTTTTTGAATAAACTGTGTGAACTTATTGTCCCTTTAGCAAACAAGTTAGCTAGCTTCCTGACATTTAATGGGCTAGCCAGCTCTGAGAACATTTTCCCCACTACAATAAATGATGTACAATGCTGAAAACAAAATGCAAGTGGGAAGTAAATGGAACAGTACAGAGAAAAAGGAAAATAAGACCAGTGTCCTATGTTCCCAGGGTCCTTAGTTCCCAAAATCTTATATTACTAAGGTCTATGTTCCCAGACTCTTATGTTCCCAGGGTCTTCTATTCCTATTCTATTATAAGTAAAAATATTTCATAAATATTCAATAACTAATCACGCAACAATCCTAACCTGTTCCCAAACTTGACCCATTTGATTAGTTCCCTCGATTGTAGGCCTATTATTTCGAGAGCTTTACGGAAGTGCGAAGGAACAGAAAACCCCTTTGACGAGTTCCCACAATAGCCCATGTCATATTAAGCAAATACAGAGCTAGGGAACATCTATTTAAGGTTCACATAGGACATAACATAGGATCTTGGGAACATAAAACCTTGGGACCCTATAAGGACCCTATAGGTTCCTTATAGGAACAGGGCGTATTAAACTAGAAGAGTACATGTCTAGAACTGGGGAACATAGGACCCTGGGAAAATAAAGCCTTGGGAACACAGGACTCTGGAAACATATAACTTTGGGAACATGGAGCCCTGGGAACACAGAACTTTGGGAACCCTAGGAACATAGGAATGAGCCTGTTATCAGCTACAGTAGTTTACCAGCTAGCTTTGCGAATATGTTAAGAAGCACTTAAAACCCGATATTCGGCAAAGATCCACAGGTGAATTTAGTTGCACCACTTTCTAGAGTTACTGGACCTCTATGTCTCTCTCTCTCTCTCTCTCTCTCTCTCTAGGTTTCCCTTCCCATCATGCTCTCTCTCTTTTTTTCCCCCTCTGGCACCTACAGTAAAAAGTCATCATGCTCCATTACTTTGACATGACTGGACCAACCACTGTGCACACACACACACACACACACACACTCACACTTCTTCCAAGAATATTACAAAATACAAAGACTTTCATAAGGGGAATACAGTACTCTTTGTGAACCCTCTCAGTTTTTCTCTCTCGTGTACTGTACTACTACACATTCATTTACAACTTGCCTCTCTCTCTCTCAACACACACACTTGCTTGGTTCACACATGCTGCTGTAATAATTTGGGGGTGAATAAAGGCTTTTTATTGAGGTTTAATGATGTGTTCACTCTGAGCAGCTCTCTAATAGCGACACAGAACAGAGAGCTGGCACTGGGTTCCAGTCTTTAGCCGGGTGACTCACACCTACAACACACTCAAACACACACCTACACTACACTCACACAAATGTGTTACAGTAAGTCGCTGACCCTCGCCTGACAGTCTGTAAGAATACGAGTGGGAAAAGTCGTGTCTCCCACACCGTTAACATGGACTTCACATCCTCTTTTCTTACTTTCACACCCTCTTCATGTGTTTGTAAAAAGAACATGCGTGTAAAAGGCTCTCAGGGCGTATTAAACGGGGGAATGGGAGCCAAAGGAGACGGCTACGGGTACTGTGACAAACTAATTAGCCTGTAACATGGAAAATCAGCACTGCAGTCAGAGCACAGGACACCAATAAGGGCTTCGAAATAGAAATGACATCTGGCACCATCATGGACGTCTGGTGATTGTACGCAGATAATGGTCAAGTCTTTAGTGATTATTTTCACTATCAATTTAATTTTCAATTAACTGTTTTAAAAAATCATACCACATTTTCCCCACAGCCCAAAGTGGCGTCATCAAATTGCTTGTTTTTGGCTGCCAAAAGGACAAAAGGTCCAAAACCCAAAGATCATTCATTTATAATAATATGAAACAGAGAGAAAATTGACAAATCCTCACATTAGAAGAGCTGGAGCCCACTAATGTTACGCCTTTTTGCTTCATAAACGAGTTAAATGATGAAAATCAAAACTGTTTTTGACTTTATGTTGATCAACTCATAAATTAAATGGATGACTGTTTCAGCAATAGTTATGTCTATGAGAAATAAAAGCTGATAAAGACTGTGTTGCAGCTGTGGATTGTTACTGACGTCAGCTCAAGATCCAGTAAAACTATGTTACTAAACAGACTAGACAAAATTACATATTATATACTAAGCTTTTAAGCCACTTCAGCTCATTTTTGGTTTTATGGAACATTTACTGTTGCTGCTTTAGTCTCGGCTCAAAGACACATGAAAAAAACATCTGAAAAAGTCAAAGTTTCTTTACAGACACAAAGTTCTGTCAGTCAGTATAACACTCTTTCCTGATGCGAACCATTTATTTCAATGTACAATGGATATATTAGACATATCAGCATTCAGGTAGTCTAACTGACATGCTGCCGTCTTGTACATGAGAGTTACATTTTCTAAATATGGTAAACAATCAATGATTTACTTTCTGGATGACAAGAAGTTGTCCATATGAAGAGAGCAAGGCAAAGTTTGCTGTGGGACCACTTCAAGCTAAGAAATAACAAAACTTGTTCTAAACATTGTAATGCTTTTTTGTATTGTGTCTAAAAAACTCTCAGTTGCGTTTATGACGAGTGCTGTAGCTTTGGTTTGTTAATTTGTTAGGTTTGACTCTGCCTCTTTTTTGTTTTGCTTTCCATTAGTTCAACTTTAAAGGCTTTGTTTAAAACGATTGTTGTTGGGCTATAATTTCTTCTTGGAACAAAGATTTCATTGAGGAAAAACACTTTCTTTAGTTGCCTATTTCCTACCATAAGCATTTTCAGTTTTAAAAATAATGATTAATATATTGATAATGATAATTGGTTGTTAATTTTCCTGGTGATTGCTCAAGGAAATTTCTTCAAATGCCCATCCTTTGTCTTAAAAGTTGTAGATTAGTGATGTTTGCAACAGGGTGGCATTGGTCACCAGAAGCTTTCTGATTTACATTTGGACAGAGAGATTTAAAGGGTAAGCTGTATTTAAACAAATGTCCATAGTCCAACTCAATAACTAGGCTGTTGTTACCCAAAAGCTGAAGCAACATATCTCTAAAAATGTTCATATATATTATTATTTTCTCCAGAAATTAAGATGTTTGGTGGTGTCATTTAGATTCTTGTAGAAATATAGTAATCTAGATAATTTGTAAGGTTTTCCCAGGTTAAAACGGTCATTAAATTCACTAATTTATTACCAGCAACAGCTTGTTTCCATATAGAAATGCAGGTAAGTTCGGCAACATTTTTCAGCAATGAGCAGCACTAATGTGCCTGTCTTGTTAAGTAAGTCGATCCATCTTGGGGGTTAAGGAGCCTCTGTGTTGTTTACTTTAAGGTGCCTGGGAAAAGACCCAGGGTTCACAAGCAGTTCATGAGTCCCTCGTAAGATGCTGCTAAAGGGGACCCGTGAGGTATTCATAACATGCTACCATAGAGGCCCCCCCACTGCTAAAACAAATCATTAGCATCCTGCAAAAACCTTATATGACTCCGAAGAGTCGATTTTTGAGGAAATGAGAAAACCTGGCCTTATTTTCTCGTCGATTGCTGCTGCATTTTTGACATTACAGAAGATGCTGTCAAAGGTCAGGCTTTGGCCCAGAGTCAGGAACTTTAAAGTTAGTTATGGGAACTGACTGCAATATTTTTATAACATGCTTTTCATTCAGGTTTCAGCTGATAGTTGTACTCCTCTGATTATATCTAATGTCCCTGACAAGGTTGTTTAAGTATTTAAATGTTTATATTTTGAGTGAATGTCCTATTGAATCAAACACAGGCTTGAGAACAAGGACAATCAGCAACAAATTAGTTTAACGATACTGGCAACAATGCAATTACTTTATTATTTTGATATTTTCTTGCATTATCTGCTTCTTATTACATTACAGGCTTCATTGCATTTTGTTTTATTACATTATTGGCTTTTGCTATGGGAAGTGATTAAGTTAAAGGTTTCCAAAGGGTCAAACTGAGGCTAGTCTCATATTGTCTGACCACTGCAGAGATTGAGCCCGTGACCTCGCAGTTACAGCGCAGCTTCCAAAACCACAAGGCCGCTCCTCCATGTGTAGAGCAGCATGATTGCAGAGGGTTTTGGTGTCAGTTTGGGTGACAGGAGGGCCTTTGTGCAGCGTCAAGGGCCCTTGCCTGGGAAATTGTAGGTTAAATAGCACTCGGGGGCTCGTAAGAGCGTCCTTGATGGGCTCGTTGGGAGTTCATAGCGTGGCGGAGAGGGTTCGTAATGTAGTGATGAGGGTTCATAAGGCTGGTGTTACAGGCACAGGAAGGTCAGGAACTCTGAGAGGAGCTAATGGTGGGCTCCAACTTGTAGCCTCTCTTTGACCCAGAGGATGGAATTAGTTGTTTTCTTGCTTCTTGACATCCTCCCACTTTATTTCCCTTTTTCTCTCTGATACACTCCGTTACCATTCTTTTGTGTCGAACAACAACTGCCTGTTTTGGTGTACTTTGGCTAAAGAGCGGCAGTCCATGAATACAAAATGGATTTTTACCTCATTATTTTCTGATTCTGACTGATTCATTCACTCCATTTCTTATACATTTATTTCTTCTTGTCATTTCTTATTCCCAACTGCTCTCCTCTCTTCTTCTGTTCTCCTTCATCACCCTCTACTCTTGATGGGAACCTGAGGGCCGATGTGTTTAACACACCCACAAATATACGGTCTTTCTCTCTAAAGAGGGCCCCCCGTTTCTGCTGAGACCCCAACACGCTCATTAAAATCCTCCCATAACCGTTTGTCCTTCTTTCAAACACTCCTCTCCTCCCTCCATTTCTCTTCACCTCCAACTTTCCTGCCCTTCTCCCTCCAAACTTCATATTTCCTTTTTCATCCCTTCGTTCCTCAGCCCTTCGCCGCCCTTTTCACCTCTCCCACCGTGGAGGTGAAGAGTGCAGAGGGGAAAAAATGCCACTGATGTTCTTTTTTGTCTTGCAACTTTCCTTTTCTCATTTCCTTGCACATAGTTTTCCTCCCATCACGGGCCCGCTTCGCAATTTCTCTTCGTTCTCTTTCCCCATTTAAAAGCCCAGGGGTGAAGAGTGCAGACCAGAGTGTTTTTGCTATGGGAGTCATGGTCATTACTGAGCTATATGGACAATCACCAGAGGGAAGGAGGGATGGAGGAGGAAGAGAAGAAGAGAGAGCTTGGAGGAGGACTTTTTATACTGTAAATCTGTTCAGCTGTGAAGCTAACTTTTTAGTGCTTGTGCTCAGTGCTTTAGTGTTTCAAAAGTCGATTTGGTCAAGATACAAAAAGATTTGATAGACATTGTGTCTAACTGTGACTAACTAATTAGCATAATATGATAGCTGTGGGCTAGCGTGGCTACTTAGGATGCCTTAATTTATCACTATTTAACTTCCCATCAATGATTGTACACATCTATAAGCAGAATATTTATGGATTGCAGAGAAAATTTGTTCTGACATTTATGAACTCCAGACAATGAAACCTAATGACTTTGTCAATCCTTTAACCCTTCTTCCAGCACCACCGTGAGGTTGAAATTTGTACTTTTGAGTGAAGTATCTGGACAGCTACTGGATGAATTGTCCTGAAATTTGGTGTAAACATTCAGGAAGAATTGTAATAACTTTCATGATCGTCTGACGTTTGATCAAACCCATCATCAGGGCAAAAAATTGGCTTGTCCAATATTGACAAAATACCTGTGCAACTAATGACCATCAGCCTCACCTGGTACACATTTTACCCTCTAGTGCCACCAGGGGGTCATGTATTGGTGCAAATATTGGTACAGACACTCATCTTCCTCAGAGGATGAATCCTTCAGACTTTGGTGTTCAGCTTTTTTTTTTCATATAGCGCCACCAGTGGGTCGATATTTGTGGTTCAGAGTACTTTTGAAAGTTTTCTTGATTTGGGAAATTTCTTCAAATGCCTATCTCTACTCATTACCCCCTCATATTCACCAAGTACTGACCTAGATTATAAATATACTCCATCCTTTTCCAGTCACAGTCAAGAGTACTGATCCTGAAATAATCTGTTTCCAGATCAGTTCTACTTTAAGTGTTTGAAATATTAAAATCTACTGCAGACAATGAAGCTGATTCACAAACTCTTAAATCCCTGTTGGGCAAGTTTTTATTAGTATTTGGTGACAGTTCATATTAGTTTTATTTAATACTTTCATCTGAGGACAATCAAAAGCTTCCTGCTCATCTTATCATTTGGTTTTCATTTCATCTCTTTTTTTACTGCAACCCTCCCCTTCTCTCTCTCTCTCTATTTCGACTCTTCTTCACTGATGGCTTAACCAGGCCTCGTCAAACGTCTCCACACACACACAGAAAGAGAAAGAGAAAGAGGACTCTGAGGGGTGATCATGGTTCAGAGGCCAAACAAATGTTCTGTCAGATTTACTGGCTGAGCGAGGTTGGTGGCGCTCCCTCCCACACACACACACACACACACACACATACACACATACGGTAATCCTGACGACAAATTTGGACAAACAAATTATGTCATATCGTTCACCCGCACACACCTCATACCCTCATCTTGTGACCTCACCACTACACGACCTGCCTTAACCTTTACCCCATCTTTAACTCTCAACATTCACCACCGCATGGCTGACCTTTACCCTCACCCTGACCTGAACCTGACCTTAACTCCACCCATGACCACTCACTTTTCTTTGAAAAAACAAGCCCTGAAAATGACCGCTTGTCCTGTTTTTTTCTACTCTTGTGGGGACATTAGGCTTTAAAGACAGTGAAATACAAAACCTCCTTCCATGTTTTTAACTTGGCGCAACTATAACTACTTAATTTATTTGTTCATTCAAATATGACAGGAAAAAAATATATAATAAATTTTGTGTTTTGTAATGTACCATCAGTTCCAGGCCCAAGAGTCCATGAAGCATGGATAGGACCACTGCAGACTACAAGATTCTTGCCATAATTTGCTTTTCCCAGTCAAATTTCTGGGACAAAAACCCCTTGAGTCAAAATCCACATTCGTGCCTGTCATGACAGGCTCCTTTAGTTTAGCTGGATCTGATTCACATCATAAGCTGTCCAAGACACTTTGGCAGTTTTAAAACATGTTTGATTTCATTAAAGGAGCTACTTTTGCTATCTTTAGATTTTGTTTGCTACATAGCCAATGTTAGCAGCAACAGCTGTCTAGAAGAAACCAGCTAGCTATGGCCTGTCTCGTCACTTTCCGATTGCAACTGACTGTAGCGTCCAGACTGCCCTGAAGAAGTGATGCTGCTCAGAGGGCATATTCTAACCACTTGTTATGTAAATGCAAAGATGGCTGAAGTTCTTGGCAAGTGACCATCACTGCCACCTGCTAGCCTAGCCCCGTTAAAGCTAAAAACGAGATGCACTTGCAGTCTACTGAAGCTAGCCACAGCCCATCTCATTGCTTTCTGATAGTGACTCACTGTAGCGTCCAGACTGCCCCTGAAAAAGTAGCGCCACTCAGAGGCTGGATTATAACTATTTAACCCAACAATGGCTGAAGCTCTTAACAAGTGACCATCACTGCCATCTGTTAGCCAAGCTAAAAACAAAATGGACTTTTAGTTGGAGAATACAGGCTAAATCAGAGCAAAGATCATGACCACAAAGATGGCAAAGATAGAGACTTGTGTTCCATGGACTGCGTGGACACCGAACTGGCTGGACATAAACAACTTCATCTGTTCTCATCGACTGATTGCAATCATCTGATCCTGCTGTAGCTCCCTCCAACAAGCGTCATCTTGTAATGATCTTTCAATCATAGTACACCTCGCCTGTGATCAGCTGTGTGGGTTTGTGCACCCTCACGTCTACATGACAACAGTCAGGGACAAAAAATGTCTTGCGGTTCGAGCAGCTAATCCCTCCCCATCATATGAAACACGTAGCGGCTTGTGGAGGATTGTGTGTTTGGATAACACTTGGCAAAAAGTTTCCAAAAGTGCAAATCATATCCCTGGAACATTTTGATCTGATTCCCCCTGAAATGAAAACCCCACACACCTAAAATATGTGACATTACAGAAGCTAAAGGATGCTCATGAGCTACAGTATCACTGTCTTTGAGTTGATATGAGAAACATTAACCACAGACACATAAACTGCTGGTTCATGTCACTCCCTCAGCAACCAGCAGCGAGTCTGTTTGAGGGGAGTCCAGTCAGTAAATGGTATTTAAATCAACTTTCCCCTGCATAAATAAAAGCACACACTGTGATGGCCCATGCAGTAACATAAAAGCTACCCTCTGAAGAGTCAACAAAACTCCTAATGGAGCCCGAGAGGCAAACACTTTGAGGATCACGTTACCCCCCACACTGCTCACCAGGCCTGGTAACGCTATTATGTTTTTGCATTTCATAGCTAGAGTGAACGAAACAGCAGAAACCGACGCAAAAAGGAGGTGAAAGGTCAGAGGTGAAGAGCCTTTATAATGACCTCTGAATGAGGCGGAGATGTGTGTGTTTCATGACACACAAATATAAGGATTTACAGATAGGGATGACGATTTATGAATAATTTATGGTTGAAAAATACAACTTTTTTAAACTTGCTTACATTGGCTATCAAGTTGGGTTGCACTTTGTGTTAATCTAGTTTCATTTGTGTGTCAAAACACTGATTTATCACTAGCTTTGAGGCTAATTTCTCTCCATAGAGACTGTCAAACATGCAAAGAGTCTGTTTTGTGTATATAAAAAAGGGAACATTTGTGTACATGGGTGGATGTGCTGTGACCCTGGTACCTCAGCTGGTATTGTTTAGCATGGGGAGGGTGTAGTTGTACCCTGTGACTGATCTTTCAACACCTTTACATACTCAACACACACATGTACATACAAAGTCACAAATGAGCTATCAGCACCTCAGCTACGAGGAATTCCTGGGACATGTACATGCTAAGGTCACGGGGTCACACACAGGTCTGGCTAAATGAGTGGGTTTCATCATTAAGAGGGCACGGCAGGGGGAGTTTTTCCTGTCTCATGGTTGAAGCATTTATTGTGTTTTCTGTTTTGCCATCAACTTCCATTATGTGCACTTTTTAAATGTCTTCTGTGGAGGAAAATAGAAAAATGGAAGCATGTAATTCATTTCTGGAGGGCTGATGTGGGATTCAGCTTCACAATAAACAACTGAATTTTTCTGTGTGCACTCAAATACTTGTCTCCCATTACCAGTGACCACCAAAACAGTTCTACTGTGTTTGTACTGTCGCCTACAGGTTATTGTACATGTTATATTTACTGTATTCTGTTTTATGACTAATTAAAAAGTGAAAGCAATTGTTACAACACTACACTCATGACTTGTGGTTGTTTATCTTTCTAGAGGTGAAGACCTTCTGAAACTAACATTAGCTTTTTACTTCTGGAGATTGTGTTTAGGCTTCAAACATCAGAACAGTGGTGTTAATCTGTGAAGATTATCTGATAAACTAAATGTTTATTTTCTGCAATAGTCCAAAACCCAATGAAAAAACCCCACTGGCTTTTTGTTGAGTGAACCAGAGTGATGCTAACTGTTGAGTTGGACTATCTACTAATTCTCAAATACTCTTAGGCTAACATTATATAACACATGGTACTAGAGGACACAGTCTATTTGTCATCTTTCCTGTTTTAGGCGATATATTTTCTATTTATCTGGAAAGACTGTATTAAACGGACATTTAGCACAAGAAGTGTGAATAAATTCTGTTTTGGTTTCTATAAAACTTAGCATCCAGTGCTATTATTACATATACTGCAGCAGCTAAATGGGGAGATGAGCAGAAAAAGTGGCTCAAACCTCATGTTGTTAATTCTGTAACCATCTGCTGAAGGTAAGCAGTTCACACTCTCTCTCCTTGTACTAAAGTAACCTCTCTCTCTCTGTCACACACATATGACCCCATAGCTTCAGGGGGGCAAATAGAGAGGGAACTCTTTTCCTTAGATGTCAGAGAGCAAACACAGTACCCACAATCACACACACACACACATGTAGGCAACACACACTCTGAACACGGGGGGAGGTAGGGGGGTGGCATGTTTGTGGTTAGTGCTGAGGAATTACCATGGGCTTATTCCGTCATTTGCCAAAGCTCGGGGGGTAAGGAGGAATAACTCCACCAAAACACCAAAAACCACAATAAAGCATTTCTGCTGAGAGAGTGAGGGAGAGAAAGAATGGAATGGAAAAGAAGGGGAGGAAAGGAGGGGAAGAGAGGGGCCGAAAAACGGCAAAAAACACAACCAGCGTCTGACCCTCGACGATGGATGGGTACAGGGGTGGCAAGGAAGGAAGGAAGGAAGGAAGGAAGGAAGGAAGGAGGTAACTTATAAGGTGACTGTACGACCTCCAGTGGCTGTTCAAGGTAATCATAAATCAGTTGGTGGGAGCAACAAATTTCAGTTGCGGCTGTTGCTATCCGAAATGTAGGATCCAGTTTGGCCCACGGGCTAAGCTAAAGGTCAAGAAGGGCAACACACACTAGCAATGTCGTCAGTTGCTAACATTAATTGCTGGTGCAGCCTCTTAGTACTCTGGGGTGTTCATGTTGCTCATGACATTTAAAACATTTTTATTTTAGTTAAAGTTTTAGTGAAATTTTGTTTTGGTATTCTAGCAGCACCACAAAATGTATTGTTTTTACCATTGCTTTTAAGGAAGACACCTGTGACATGCCACCGTGGGTGTTACTCAGTTCTGTTAGCGGTATTAGCATGGCTGTGTTAGCTGGCTGTTTGCAAAGCTGGCTGGCTGTTAGCGGTATTAGTCACCTCATAGAAATGTATCCAGCTGTCAGTGGTATTAGCTGGCTGTTAGCAATGTTAGTCAGTTATTAGTGGTGTTGCCTAGCTGTTAGCAATGTCAGCTGGTTGGTGATATTAGTTGTCTGTTAGCAGTGCTAGTCAGCTACTAGTGGTATTAGCTGGCTGTTAGTGGTGCTTTCTGGCTGTTAGTGATGTTAGCTAGCTGTTAGCAATGTTAGCTGGTTGTCAGGGATGTTAGCCAGCTATTAGTTGTACTAGCTGGCTGTTGCTGATGTTAGCTGGCTGTTAGCGGTGACAGCTAGCTGGCACTCAAAGATAGATACTGATACCCAGCCTTGAAAATGTAGCCCCCTCCTCAAAATCTCCAAAACCTGCACAGGAGCTCAATTCTGACCTGGTAAGAATAGAGGATTGAAAGTGACAGTATGCTTTTCCTGCCTGTGTTGCTTCTTGGTTGAAATGTGGGCTGTGTAGTTTCTCTGCCTGGCCTTGTGTATTTATGTATTTGCTATAAATTCCAGTCGCATCAATAGATAATTGAGCCCACAACAATAACTTCCAGCCCCAGCAAGAAAACATCTCTGTTGCTGTGTGCAATTACTTTTATTTAAAATTTTTACTGCAGCTAACTGGAGCCATTTGCAGTCAGTCAAAGACAGATCTGCTATCTGTCTCTCCTTTGTTTGAGCACTGTATTTGAAACTACAGGACTGCAGTATAAATAAAACACATTTGTACTCCTCACTACCACCTCTGTTGATATCAACACATTTCATTTAGATTCGTCAGCCTTATACAAGCATGGAAACTGATTTATATAGACGACCGGAGGCAAAACTGGTGGAGTGGAAGGATAAAAGAGGGAGAGAAAGGCATTCATCGAGGCTTCATTGTGCTGAGAAACCAGAAATAAGAGTTTGACATGTGTGCCAAACAGCGGGCGAAAGTTCAAGTCACTGAAAGAAATTTCTGTAAAAGTTCAACTGCTCTGACAAGGAAGGCAATTACTCTACCTTTGCCATGTCACTGCTGTGTGCTGGGTAATAAAGCTGAGAGATCACAAGTTTAAAAAAAGAAAGAAAAAGAGAGAACAAATTACTTTTCTGTCAGGACAATTGATGAAAAAATGTTAAAACAAAGGTGTAGAGAGATGGATGACACTGTGATGAAAGACTGAGGAGAATATAAGAAAGGAGAAATACAAGAAAAAAATACTAGGTATCCAATTTCTGCAAGATCCTGAGACAGAAAATCATGCTGTGCAAATTTCATCCAGCATAATAATTTGTCCACCTCTCCAATGAGGTGAGGACAGAGAAATGAAAGAGGGATGAGAGACCAGAAAAGGATGAGTGACAAGACTGGGATGAAAATGAAGCATCTGTTCACTGCACCTGACCCTAATACCTACAAATGGCCCTTTGAATATCTGTCACAGCCTCTATTCCTCCCAAGAATCTGACACGTCTTTCAGCATCTTCCTATTTAGACACCTGGGGAAGACAATAACAGGCGGACCACCTGCAGGAAGATATTTAAGGATGGACCGGTGAGGGCAAACAGAAAGCTGAAAGATGGACGGTGAACTATCTCTGGGACAACTAAGTGAAAACTACTGATACAATCAAATTTAAAGGTCTGTTTATAGCATTTTCTTCTAGCATGGCTGCTCTATTTTCATGGATAATGTTCTTGATATTTAAATTATGTACAGCTAGCCCTAACTAGAGTGAAACTTAAAGACATTTAAGATTCAGAATTTTTATTTTCTACAATAATATACAGCCATGCTAGTAGCTTTGAGAAGCTGCTGGGACAGAGGTGGGTTGAGCTAAATTCTAACAACCGCATGCTAACATGCCGATGTTTAGTAACTTGACTGTAATGTCTGCCATGCTCATCACTGTTTGGTTTGGCACTAACACGAAGTACAGCTCAGGCTAATAAGAATGTCATTAGTTTTGCAGGTAAAGGTGGTATGGATGAATGGCAGTGCCAGTGGTCAGTGGGTTTATCCTCTTGGGACCTCGATATCTGCACAAAATTTCACAACAATCAATCCAATAGTTACTGAAAAACATCACTAAAAACCAAATATGTCAACCCCATGGTGACACTAGAGGAAAAGTCAGGGGAATCACCAAGTCGAGAGGATTCATCCTCTGGGGACCACAAATTTCTTTAATGGCTAAGGTTCCAGTGGTTGAAGAGACATTTTAATCTGGACCAATTAACCAAAGCAATATCGCCAGTATGGCTGAAAACACATGCCTCCAAAAATGCTAACTTCATCATGCAAAATAAGGTGACAAATGTGGAGGAAGAGAGGGAGAACGCAAATAAACAGTTCAAACAAAACTAAAACTTGAGTTTATTCTCCCCATTTTCCATATTTATTCAAATACACTTGGAAATGCAAGCATGAACATTCTGTTTCGGAGACTCTTTGGTCTTGTCATCCCCATTTATCTTTTTTATTCCACAGTATTACCCAAGAAATATTTGTTTTCTGTTGAGAGGTTCCATTTATGTCACAATTAAGTAAGTCTTGGATCCAAAACTTTAATGTAATGTTATTCATCTAGGCTGGTGGATCGAAAACAAGGCCACATATAAGCACAGTACATTAAACATTGTCTCTGTTTGCTGACTTGTCACAACTTAACACCAGTTTATTAAATGGAGGTAATAAATATTGGTCGTTCCATTAGTTTTCCCTAAAACCCTAATTTAAAAATCATGACTGCACATCACGATTTCCATTATTAAATATGACGCCGTCTCTTCTCATGCCCCTCAGTAATGGCGGCCCGAGGTAATCCTGGGTAATTCTCCATATATCAACCCTGCAGGCTTATGAGTTCACTGCCAGTAATTGCACATGTGGCATCAGGTCTCATCTTTCGGGGTGAAAAATTGAGACAACGAAAAGAAAATGGGGGAGATTTACTGTAAAGCTGAGGTCAGTCGGGTTTTTATAACTTTCAGAAAACACACACACACAGCCGCTATCAAGCCAGACAGATATGACATCATCGTGGTTTGTGATTCAGTCGTCACCGGCGGCAACCGCGAGCAGAGCACATGACCACAAACTCGTATATCAAGACCCCTGCAGTGTGTGTGAGTGTGTGTGTGTGTGTGTGTGAGTGTGTGTGTGTGTGTGGTGTGTTTTTCCTGATGATGAACTGGTGGACAGGGATCTGTCTGTTGGGAAAGGCTGACATCTCTATTCACTTTCTCTCTCAGTCTCAGCTCTTTTCTGATTTGATTTTGATTCCTTTTCAATCTACGAATCCGTGATTAATCAGTAATAGTCCGTAATTTATTAGGTTTAAGTTTGCCTTAGAAAAAACAAGTGCTTAATACTAATATTTTTAGATAACGACAGTATTTAAAGGAGCAGTGTGTAGGATTTAGTGGCCTCTAGTGGCGAGAACACAGATTGCAACCAACTGAATACCCGTCCCCTCACTCGTCCTTTTCCAAGTGTGCTGGAGAAGCTACGGTGGCCGTCAAGTGACAAAACAGCGTTAACTAGTCTGTAAAGTGAAGAGGTACGGATGGATGTTCATTTTCGTAGCTATATTTAGATCCTTTCTTTGTCTTCTGTATAAAAGTTGAGACGTCAACATAAAAACACACAAGCTGTTCATTCATGAATATAATCACCCTAAATTACCAGATTATAATCCTAACAAATGAGAGATTGAGCTGACTATGAGTTTCTAAAAGCAAACAGCAAGTTTTTACCAATTAACTTGGATTTAACCCACTCTGTCTTCTTTTCTTGCATCAAAAGAAGTTTTTTTTTTCCCTATGTACTGTTTTATTGATTGTATTTGCCCACAGCAGATGCTACACATTTCTATTCACATGATGTCATAACGTCCCGATGCTCCATAGTGACCTCTGACGAGCTGTAAATTAGCTCCTCTTCTCTTTCTGCCTCAAGAACAGCGCGATCAATCGATCTCATAAATATCAAATGCTGAATAATAAAAGCAGACTCTCAGACTTGGCAGCCGACCCCCGACCCTCCACTTAGTCCTCGTATTGACCTGGTTGATAAATTCTAGTCTCTTTGGGGACGTGACTGCCCCGCGGCGCCTGAGGTGACAGATGCTCTCTGTGATTTTTGGCGAATGGCGTCATCAGATATAAACCGAGAGGGATCTTAAAGCACATTTTTAAGAGACAGGCTTTTATAACACTTGTTTATGGGGCATAATTTCTAATGAAGCCATAAAAATATTCAACTCTGGATTAATTCACATATTGGCATTGTAGTAAATGTCACATTTATGGATCGTTAGACTTAATGACTATGATGTTATGTCCTGCTCTTAAGACTTTAGTGGTTCCTCAAGTAGCAGAGAAAATGAAGCATCAACATAAAAAAGATTATATCAGTGTGTGATCTTCACATTAAAACAATCTGCAACAACAGGGCTTCAGACAGATGAGGACTCTGATGTTGAGGTTTTTTTTCTTTTTCTGATCAAAACCAAGTTTGACTCAGGAAATGTCTTTGAGTTGTGTAATGTTAATTTTTGGAAAGAACTATTTCTGCATCATGATTTCAATCAGAAATCAGTTTTAATATGAATACTGGAAGAAAAAGCAACAAACTGTATTGAAGAATTTAAGTTTAATGCAACTGGCACTGGGGCAATTTAATTCACATACTGATCGTAGCTCAAACTACAACAGAAAATCCTGTTTTTACGAGCTTTCTGGATGTTTTGATGCCAAGATTTAATCTGAAAAGCAACTGCAGCCTCTACTACCACACAAAACTACAACATTTCCCTCTGAAATGTGGCGGTGTCTAAGTATAACATTTCTAAAAGTGGAAAAACTTCCTCAAAAATGAACCAGAAAACCTCAAAAACAAGCCAACAAGGAAGTTGAAATTACCTGTAGCCTACTGTAACAAGCTCACAAGGTAAATTAGGTGTGACACACTTTTCCACAACAACATGTAATTAAGTTCCAATATTTAACCGTCTTTTAGCACTGTTTTTATCTCCATTAACTCCTGAGAGGAAAATTTAAAGCTTAACTGCTAAAAACAGCTGATTGCTGCTGTTGGAAACGAGATTAATTAGAACAATGAGACTGAGCAAAAGAAGGCAAAAACGCTCGGTACAGCTGCAGAGTAGTGACTCGTTTCATATAAAATATATTGATTAGTGAAGCACTAAGGGAGCAAGTAACTAAATCGTTTCCAGCTCCAGAGGTGTTGCTCCAAATTTTAACTCTGACCTTTGACCTCTGCTGGATCAGTAAAGTATCACCTTATTATCAAAAGTTGGACAATCCCTCTGCCCGGGCCGACGCTCGAGTCTCTTCAGCTTTTATCAGGTTTCACACCCCGACAGCTGTTGAGTTTGAAACCAGCAGGACATCCAGTCTCAGTGATGGTGTGTAACCATGTGTGTGTGTCTGTGTGCACCAACAACAGCACCACAATGTGTTTTACAGCCTGGGAAGGTACAGTCCTCGGGGCTCGTGTTGTTAGTGAACCACATTCTTCTCTCTTCTCATAATCACACACAGACCCACAGTTCAACACCAGGGCAAGGCTCAGAAACACAGAAACACACTTCTTTCATCACAGAAAAAATCTTTTATTGATATCTTTTTCTCATTATTTTAAAATCTTTTTCTCATTAGCATCTTATAGTATTCGATAGGACATTTTGCTGGAGCATTTGTACACACGACAGCAGTATAGTTTTCAAAGCGTGTCATGCTTTGAAAACTATATTGTTTTCTTGTGTGCCAGTGTTTTAATAAAATAATCTTGTTCCTTACATGAAAGAGGTTCACCTTTTATTCCTATGATCCTCTTAAGCTATGTTTATAGATTCATTTTTTTATCTAATCAAGATGGGAGCAGTATTTATGATAAAGCTGCAGTCATAAAATGTGCAGAGCAGTTTGTTGTTTTTCACGACTGGTACGACTCAGGGATTGTTTGCCTTTTTTATATTGTATCCGGACCATGAAACGCAGTGATGTAACTTTTAATCACAATGTAAAAGAACTTATAAAACTTGAAAGAAAACTACATTTTCCCATAAGCTGGTAAAGATGGTGTCATTACTTAATGATGGTCCAATGTACCACATGCTAAAAGTGATAAGATAAAAGAATCACTGAAACACCTCTCTTTAGCATTAAGAATTTCCATTGAGCTCTTATCATGGCTGCTACTTAGATACTTCTCAGTCATGTTACTTAGTTAGGAACCTCCCAAACTCTTCGCCTAATGGCACGTTCCACCTTTGGGACTGCTCCAACTTTCTCAGTTCAAAATCTGACTTCAGGGGGCATTCCAGTTGAAACTTCTGACTAGGAACTTGGAAATTTCGACTTCTGAGTACATGCGCCTCTACTGTGTTCATCATCTTGGCTCATCCACCAGTTGAGACACATCTCTCAAAACCATAAATGTCAACGCCATGGTGGCAGTAAGGTGAAAGGTCATGTGACCACATACCCTCCGATTCATCCTCTCATTCTCTGATATTTTATAACTGCTTGCTGTGTTCAACATACCGTCACCTGAAACTTCTCTATCTCAACACAGTGAAAAACTGCTCATTGGATCAACTGCACATGTTCTTTAAACAAAAGCAGAAAGCAAAGGAAGAAAAGAGTTGTCTGGACTTCTCACCTCTCCCTCCCACCATCTCCCTCGCCTGTCGTCTTCTCTGAGGCCGTGAACCTGACAGGTGTGAAATTATACCTCAATCCCCTCATTCTGTTTTTCTCCTCTTTCCTCCATCATGCTCCCCTGACCTCCACAAACACATCTGGCAGATGGTTAGCGAAAGAGCAAGATGGTGGATACCTGGGGGACAGGAAACTAGGCTGATATTTGTAGAGCTTATATTCACAGTGTTTAAATTTAACAGCTTGTGCTGAGTCCTTCTTTTTTCCTTCTCGTCAGGGTGGAGGAGCTCCAAAAATGGCATTACAGTAGACGATCATTAAGCGATAATCCCCCCACCCAGCTTTTCCAAGTGGTATTAGTGTTGGTGTTGTCGCGAAGAAGAATATATTAACTTATTCACCACTGCTCATTTTATAAAGGTCACCGCCAGGAAATGTGTTATTTGTCTAAATTATCAAACAGACAATGAATCATTTGTTTGTTTCTGGCTGCTAGCTGTAGCATTAGCAACATTGCTACCTGCAATCACAATCGCTGTGGTCCAAAACAAGAAACAACTGTAAGAATCCCAATTTGTTGTTCTTGAGGAAATATTGCCAACAGTTTCAACCCGCTCAAATCCCAGATTTCTGTCCATGCTTGGACTGGTCAAAAGACTACCATGACAAGTCCTGATGGGCCATAAAAAATCTATAGTCGGTCCCAGAGAAGTCCAGATGTGACTTTCTGTTCCAGTCCGACCATAGCTCACTCCATTAAGTAAATGCTACTACAATGTCATTATACTGCAGAATCAGTATTTACTTAAGTTAAAATTGTTGTCCATTGCCACTTTATTGGAAGCTGTTGATGTCATTTTTTCTGAATGTTTTGCCTCCTACTCATTATAAAGCTAATGAGGTTAGCTTGGCCAGCGATAGTCAAAGTCAGTGTTCGACAGTGACCACATTAAGTTTTAACTTGCTTTATGACTCATCACTTTTAAATATTAATGACTTGTACTGGATAAGGGAAGGAACTCTCAGTAACTGAACTAGCTGTTCCTTTGTGGTGAAAAACAAGCTGAGGCCATGTTTAGTTCAGAGAGCAACAAGAGGTTCTATGAACTCTTTGAACGGTTGCAAAGCTAAATTGGGGCGTGTCCATATAGTTTTTTTTTTTTTTTCAGAGCGCCCGCAACTTTTTTCAGTTGTTCCCAATGAGGAAATGGCCTATGCAGTTACCTTGTTTCAGAGTGCTGGGCCTTTTCTGCGCATCCGCTCCAAGCGCTTCTAATTACAAGTTTCCGATCTTTTCAGAAAGGTGCTGGTGCCATCGCTGTAGTTCCTTTTCAGGCAACCAATCAGATAGGGCAGTCTGTCTTTCTCGCACTGTATATGTCAAACAAAAACTGTCATAACAGACAGAAAAAATCAGTTGTGTAAGCAGATCACCAGACACTGAATGTTGTGAGTGGTGTTTTGCTTTTATCACAGTACACATTATAAGTTTGCTGTTAGCTGTGAAGCCTCTGTTAACATAGCATTAGCCACGTAGCTGCTAGTAATCAAAGTGGGCTGGATGTCTTGAGTCTTCAACTTGGTTGGAACCAAAACAGCAGGTGTGAAAGGGGGTCTCGGCCTGGATCAAACCGAACCACGCTTTGGCTTGTTTAAAGGGGATTTTTGTATGGTTCGGACTTTTTGACCAATTACAGGAAGTTGAGGCAGGCTTGTCCACCCTTAAACAACAGGAGAAGAAAAATAACCATAAGACAAGTATGAAGAGAGAGAGGTAGGATGAAATATTTAATGGTAATTTGGCCCTATGACGAACTCAAAAGTCAACGTGAAGAAGTGCGGAAAAAAGCAGAAACTTTTAGAAACTATTTTCGGAGAGGATGAGTTGAATTGACAACGCACCAATGTCAGAAGCTCTTCTATGTAGGCACCTGTCAGTGTTAAGCATGGGGCAACTCAACAGACGTAGGTGGTGACAACAGGACGTACAGCACTTGTGAAACTGCAACGTCAAACCAAAACTAACTGGATCAAATGTATACAAAGAAACACAAACATATACACCCTAAAGATTGTTCACACCTTAGGTGAAAGATTTCTTGTGTGAAAGAGAACAGCAAAGAACTCTCTTTTCCCCTCTGCTGAGCTTTGATCCAGTTCTGTCAGGACAAACTTTTCTACTCCCTTTGAGATTGACAGTTAATGACCACTAAGTGGAGGGCGCCAGTCTGCTAGCATTACTGGATCAAGGGCATAAATGCATGAGCTTACAAAGTGCGTGTGTGTATCCAAACCTACGTTAACACTCACTCAAGACTGCCAGCATGTTTCAGCAAGTACCAATCATGAGTGTGTTTGTGTGTGTGCATTAGGAAATATTTATGCATGCATGCGTCAGTGTGTGCGATTATGTGTATATGTGATCTGTGTGTGTCACTGTGTGCGTCACTGCATAAAACATGAATGTGTGTGTTCCCATTATTGTCTTCGGGGTTATTGTAGAAAGTGTGTGCACGTCCAATCGCCCGCGAGTCTCGTTCGATAATCGTTCGGCGTCTCTTGCGTCTTTCCTGAAACAAACGCCGCCGCAGAGCTCGACCTCGGCTCTTCACCCACTTTCCTTCTTCTCTCCTTTCCATTTCTAAAGCAGTTTTCTTCCTTCTTTCATTTCTCCACGTAGCGTGTTTTAACTTATTCGTGATATCGATTCCATGTGTCTCACAGCTGCGCCACAACTTCACCAAACCCTTCTGGCCTGGCGTGGATTTCAACTTGCTGCTGCTGCCACCGTCTCCTCTCTTTGTCAAAGCTTGATCCTGCATTCAAGTCGAGTTCTGGTCGTTTACCAAAAACGAGGATGAAGAAGGCTTGAGATGCAACTCACGTGCGCTGAGGAATGAGAGAAATGCATCACCCATCATCTGTGAGAGCAGACGTGACAGGGAACAGGCAGCAGAGCAGGTCGTCGGCCCTCAACTTCGACAGGTGCAGGTGCAGCTCTGAATTTGTGATGTGGTTTTTTCCACTGCTGGTCATGTTGCTGCATTCAGATTTTATTCATTGTTGCTTTGATGCTCTTCTTCTGTTTTTTCCTCTATTTGCAGTTTTGTAACGTTTGTTTAATGTCAGGGTTTTTCCATTCTCAGAAAATTCATCAGCAACTGTTTGTTAATCATGTGAGTCATTTAATAATTTTGCTTTTGGGCTGTTGGTGCAAGAAATAAGCAAACTGAAGATGTCATCTTGAGCCTATAGGAAATTGTGATGTGATTTTGTGATTTTGCCAATATATACATAAACAATTTATGAATTATTGGAAAACAAATGGCTAGATAATGGTAATAACCTTTGGTTGTAGTTGTTTGTTTTTGTTTATGTAAGAAGACAGAAGTAAGTTTAATTTGTTAGAAACTTTCATCACCATTAAGCTCATAAAATGCTCAATGAAAAAGACTTGAGACTCTTTTATGTTCCTCTGATTCATCTACTCATCTTTCCTCCTTTCCTTCTTACCTCCACTCTTATTCCCTCCCTCTTTACCTATACTCTCATCATCATCACTCTTCATTCTCGTTATCCTCTCTCTCTCTCTTTGCTGTTTTTCTCTTCCTTTCATTCTCATTTTTTCTTTCTCTACCCACTTCTCTTCCTCTTGCCCTATTCCTCCTCTACACCTACTTTTCATCCTCCTTATTTCTTTCTTTCCTTTTCTTTTTCACCTCCTTTCTCCCTCTCTCCATCCTTACAGTACAATACCCTGTCTGTGTGACTCAGGTACAGTACCATGTTTTCCATATGGCTCCCATTCACTCGCAGTAGAGAAAGGCTATATTGTAGAAAACCTGGGCTGTAAAAACATAACAGGGGCGACTCTTAAAATATAATGAAAACCCTGCTCCTACATTTACATCGCCTGGAGGAGCAGTTTCACCTGGCTGTTAGAGGCAGCGTCTCGTACCTGAGAGCTCGTAGGTTTGATCCTGGTGACAGCTAAATGTGATCTGTGATCCTGAGCATCTCTCTCTGACTGGTAATGACTCAAAGTCTGTCTCTCAGGCAGATTTCAACTGTACTGAACCAATGATACAGGTACCTATGTTGTTTTTGTTTTCAAAAAATAAGTGTAAAGGTTTGTCTTGGAAAAACAAAACTTGGATCTGTATTTTTTCAGTTGGCTAAAAAAAAGTGAAGAAAACTGGGTCTACGACTACGACCCAGAGACCAAACATATGGGGAGGAAGAGCAGCAGAAGAAGGTCCGTCAGACCAGGAGGGCGACCAAGAACAGGTTTGTTGT
The DNA here is from genome assembly GCF_001640805.2 of Lates calcarifer. Taxonomy (NCBI): domain Eukaryota; kingdom Metazoa; phylum Chordata; class Actinopteri; family Centropomidae; genus Lates; species Lates calcarifer. The sequence continues at coordinate 13,240,706 of NC_066846.1, forward strand.
TTTCGTTGATATTTGCAGGGTTGTGCTCTGGGAATTCGTCCGCCAGGGTCAGACTTTGAATGCTGCGGTCTACTGCATCGTTCTGAGGTGTCTGAGGGTTGTGGTTTTAACACAAGCTCAAGACATTTTCAGGTTTTATTCTCTGACATAAAATCCGTCAGTAAATCCCCCACTCCTGATGTTTGAAGCTTTTATTTGTCTTAAAAAAGGTGTTTGCTAACGAGTGTCTAAATGAGACTAAACTTGTTCATGGGAGTTCATTTTCTGCAATAGTCAAAAACCCAATTAAAAAATCCCATTGTTTTTTTATGGAGGAAACCAGGTTGATGCTAACTTCAGGGTTGAACTACAAAAATACCACCGCTCTCTTGTGTTTTGTTTGTTATAGACAAAGTCTCAGAACTTTTTGATCACACCTTGTAAACACAGGTGTAGAAGCATGAGGAAATAAGTTCTTTATCATTCTTGGTTTCTTCCTGTATTTCTCTTTGGATCTGTGACAAATTAGTTTCACCTGATTTGGTTTTAAACTGGAATAAAAGGTTCATGTTAACAAAACCATAAGAAAAGAAAAACTAAATCAAACTTAAGACCGAAAACAGCGAACCTGATGAAATATGAAACAATGCTGCTCTTACTTATGGTTTGGATTCAGAGGCCTATTCACAGACACTGATTAAATTAGAAACACTAAATGTACCTTGAATAACTGAATAACTCAATTCACAGTAACATGTGACAGCTGTGCGTGTGTGTCCTAATTAATACAAACAACATTTACTTTGTGCAGAGACTCTTGTGTAATCGCACATAAAACGAACTCGGAAAAATACAAAAACACACACACACACACACAAGCTTTCACTAGAATAATGCACTGTACTTTTCAGACAAATTATATTAGTAAAAACACATGGCTCAGACGCACACACAGCGTAATATTCTCGGCTCATAGGCATCGATATCAGGGGTGATATAATGACTCCCGAGGGCTCTGACCTTTATAAGTGGGATGGAAAACAAACGCAGCGCTTAGACAGCTGCCCACGAACACACACACTAACACACACACACACACTTTCCAACTTTTTGCTATGATTTATTGTGATAAAAGGGAGGACCGTGGCCTTGGCAGTCTGCACTACATTTCTACCAAGATGATTTTTTTTTCTGCTCCTGTTATTTGTGTTGGTACTGGAGCAAGACTCACTGTGTGTGTGTGTGTGTGTGTGTGTGTGTGTGTGAGGGTCTAGACTGCTGTGTGTATGTTTGCATAGCCCTCCGACTAAGGACTTGATAAGTTTCCAGCTACTGAAAACATTTATTTATTCTTTCCTCCCTTTTTATACAAATGGTCTTTAGCAGTCAGTGGGAGTGAGTGTGTGTCTGTGTGTGTGTGTGTGTGTGTGTAGTAGGTTTAGTGTGGTTTTTTGTCATTAAAAAGGTCAAAATTTTAATGTGATTTTAGGTAGTTATCTATATCGTTCTTATAATTCTTACATGTGATTCATTCCTCCTTCGTTTCATGGACGAGAAACATATAAGACAAGAAAAATACGGGAAAGATTTATCATCAGTGAACTAACACAGTGTGTGGCCACAACCCTGAACAACCCACAGTCTGATTTTAGACTGTTTCACCGAAGCTGATTACAGACAGTAACCAGTTAAGCCTTGGATACACACCGACATGAACAGCTGCTAACAGCACATGTGCTTCTATACGATGCTATAATCGCATTGTGCACATACGCAGACGTGACGCCCATATTTGCCACCAGGAAACATGAGGGCAACCTCCTGACAGCAAAAAGAAGAGCAAGAGAACAACATGAAAAAGTTAAAAATAAGCAAAGAAAACTGTGGCTGTGACCGCTTAACGACAACTGGGCGAAGGATGAGAGATGGTTAAAATGCAAACATAAAACCTGAAAGACTTGAACATCCAGTTTTAATTAGATAATGCCTCATTTGCATATTTAAACATTCAATCAGTGAGTCAACTGTTTTTCCTGTATTTTTCCTTTTTGTTTTTTATGAAACATGGATTACTGCCAAGCTACAAGGTCTCTGCAGCGATGGGTAAACGCCTAATTTAACCATCTGCTGCCAGTTTAAAGAGTCCCTACATGTGGATTTATACAGAGCTGAGAGACAAAAGAAAAGGATAAAAGAAGATTTTATTGTGTGGAACTGAATTTAAGGTTTGACTGATTAGTTCTAATACGCTGAGGTGGAGGTTTGAAGTCTAGACACACACACACACACAGACAAAAACACACACCAGAAACCCTTTATTAGTCAGCTAATCTTTAAAAACACACACCACCAGGGGGGTAGCACTAAATCAACTCATGAAACTGTAACGAAGGCCACAACACACACACACACACACACACACACACACACACACACACACTCTCTCTCCAAATAAGGGTTGGCAGTGCTACAGTGTTGTTATCTTAATGGGTAAATGTGCAGTTTAGTCCGGGAAAGACACACAAACCTGCACACAAATCGATCTATACACGGACGCACAACTCGGTCGTATATAGACAGACAACCTCTGCACACACACACACACCTTTTAACACAGGAGACACACACAGACCAGCCTGTAAAAGCCATGTAAAAAAATAATAAAAATGAAGTTCTGCTCCCTGTACCTTTGGCTCTTTAATTGGCGGAGGCCTGTGATTGGCTGCTGGACGCCTGCCAACAACCAGTGAGAGGCCTCGGCCTGCTCGATCAAAACCATGAACTCTTAAAACAGCGGGAGAGCAGAGTGTGTGCGTGGGCGTGTGTGTGTGGTCACCTTTAGTTAAGAGTATAAACGGCAACAACACACACACAGACACACACATATGCACAATTATGGCTGCATGATTACAGTCTACATTTACCATAAAACCTTAAATTAATGAGGTATGTGAAACATCCTTTGTGTGTGTGTGTGTGTGTGTGTGTGTGTGTGTGTGTGTCAGCCACATGTGTTAGAGTCATAACAGTCGCAGTAGGAGGTTTCAAAGCCACAATGGTCCTTATAATGTAATGTAATGTAACTGCATACGTGAAATGTTTGACACACCTTCAGCACAAAATTCACACATACCAGACTCCACTGACAAAAACAGGAATTTTACAGAGTAGGAAATGGGAGCTGCTACCTTGATCCTGTTAGTTTGTTTGTGTTATTGTGTCGTACTTTTACTTCAGTAAAGTATCTGAATACTTCTTCCTCCACTGAAAGTCACACAATGACACAAACAAACTAACAGATTAAGGCAGTGGTAATGCAGTAGCTCCTGTGTTCTGCTCGGTAAAATTCCTCATTTTTTCAATGGAGTCTGGTATTGATGTCTCTGGTTAAACACAAACTCTTAAATAAAAAGCTCTGTCTCTGTAGGAATCCTATCATAATGTTGTCAGACTATTATAATAACAATCTGAGCCTGTCAGTGTCAAAAAACAAGACTCAGGTTCAAAATAACGGAGTTATCCTTTAAGTAGAATCAAAAACAGGATTTAATTTAATGAAAATCTTAATGATCGTAGCTTTAATGTGATCGTACTGAGAGATTAAAACTATTAAACTAGTAAAAAGTCCTCCTGACATCAAGTCAAAGCAACACACATGGACACAAGGACAGAAAAAAACATCATTTGGACGCTTAATTAAAAATGAAAGCATGATGGAAACCAAACCTCAACACACTTGCATGTGGAAAATACATGTTAATACACTCCTGTCACACACACATGCATACAGAGTAGGTCATCAGATTAGAGTAGACTAGGCCTACGCTGAAGTCAGGGAAATAGTTTAAATGTTAAGTGGAAACTGAGCCGAGCTGTGGAGGGGAATTAGCGCCGATGTATAGCTCTATTGTAGTGGACGCCTTTGAACATATACACACACAAACGTCAGAAACACACACACACACACACACACACACACACACACAGATGCGAAAAAGATTTGGTGATTAGAGGTTAATGTTTGAGACAGCTCTGGGTCCTGAAACAGGCTGAGAAAACAAGCGGTAAACTCGGTTTAAATGGATTTATTTTATGAAATCTAATAATCGCAGCAATAAAAACATATTGGAATAATGTTTTGGCCGTTTCCTCTCTGACGTCTAAACCTCTATCCCCCTCTTTTTCCTGCTTGCGTTTACAGGAGGTGAGTGGAAGGATAAAAAAAAAAGACGATTGAACCCAACAGGATGTTACATCGTGAAGCTGGCCGTCGTCCCGGTTGTTTGATTGGTCCAAACAGTTAGTCCACACTGATTTAACTTTTACTGCACCGCTATAAGCCCTGGCTTTAGGAATTACACATGAGCTGAACATTTAATTAAAAGAAACGCAACAAGAAGGATGGAGGGAAAAAAAGAGGAAAGAGCAATAAAATTAGTGAGGGAAAAAAGCATAAGTTAAACCACTTTACTGTTAAGAAAAAGGAGAAATAACGGATTGAAGTAAATGGATTTGGAAGAGGTTTTCGGGCTAGGAATGGTTTCCCCCAAAAACCTTGTTGTTTTTATTTTTTCCTGAAGCCGACATCTAAAGTTTCAGGACAAGGCAGAAGATGACAAACACACACTCGGTCTTTTGCAGACCCCCTGAACTCAGCGTTAAAGCAGAATACCATGAGGGTATTAACTCGTACAAATACACGACGAACCCTCTCTCCAGTCACGGTGGTCGGCGGCTGCTGGCACGGAGCACTATCAATAAAGGTTGTGACATTGATTTAAGGTAGATGAAGAGGAGGAGGGGAGGCAGAGACCTGGAGTCTGACTTTTATTATCAGCTGTGGAAGCTGTGATTTTGGTATTTTTCTATGTAGCACCCTGGTTTAACCTGATGGTTAAAGGAGGGGACTGAAGGTCACCAGGATAACAGCTTCTCCACGCCTCTAAAAAACACAATAAACAACCAGAAAAAAAAAAAAAAGTTTTGTGATGGAATAAAATTAAACGAATCACGTGAAGATGTTTGTCTTATGTTTGAACTTTAATAATGTTCGTTTAATTGTGTATTTTGAAGCAGAGCTGGATCCAGGTGCAGATTAAACGATCCTCAACTGTTTCTGTTCACGTTCAGAGGATTGTGTAGCTTTGACCGAGGTGTGTGAGTTGTGTTAAATTACTGACCCACATCCACAACAGAATAAAAGGCTGAATGTCCATCTACCATGTGAGGGTTGATAAAAGGAAAACACACCTGCTCCTGTTGAAGCAGATATTAGAGGAAAAATATCTGCTCATATCTTCATTTAAAACGAGTAAATCTACATTTATACATAGAATATTCTGTCTTTGTTAAAGAGGTAACATCGATGTTGATCTGCTGGACTCAAAATAAAACGTCTGAGTTCTGACTCTTTCTCTGCTTCGTCTGACGGTTAATTAACGGGATGAAAAATATCTTGTGGCTTTAAGAATAAAGACAGGGATCCAGATTTTATTTTATGACTATAACTACATTATTAAAATATTGGTCCTGACCCAGTCTCACCCCGAGCATGGACCTGGTTTTGACCCTAAACTCTAAGTGAACTGGACTAAAGGTGGTCCTGGACCCGCTGCAGCTCGGAGCTTATTTATTTATTTCAAATCGACTTTTTTTTTTCTCTCTCCCTCTCTTTCTCTCTGAAGTGTCACCAACACAAACCCACGCTTTGCCAAACGGCACCGCAGCTGAGCTTGTTATAGCGTTTTTTAAAAATGTTTTTAAAAAAGCAGCTGATGAGGACGTGAGAGTGATAAAGAGTTCAGCGACCGAGCAGCTCCGCCGTTCATACGAGACAATGAACAATGAGCTGCACTCAAAAACACTCTGTGTGCACTTAGATTTATAGAGCAATCATCACAGTACGAAACTAACTTTACTATCTATTGTTGCTCGCAAAACAACACAGAGAGATATTGTGTAACTGTGACCACCAGAAAGCACTGGAAACACACACATACACACACTGTAAATCAGAACAAACATGTTCTGTAACACAAAAAAACTCACATAAACAAACACAGACATTTAAAAATACACAAAAAAATTAAAAAACAATGCGGGCACCCGACACTGACGTGCATGTATGCAAAAAAACACACATGAAAGCCGAAAACAAAACAAGCAAACATGAGAAAAACTTTCGAGATGCTACACAAAACAACACAAACCCAACTGCAGAACATCTCCAACTGATTGCCACAGCCGTTAAAATCACACACACTTCATTTCACTTCATCGCTGCTTTTACTGTCAGCCTCAAGGGTCGTTAAGGAGGCCGCTTCTTAACGACCTCCTCCTCCTTAACGAGACAAAATAAAAGTCCCTCCTTTTAAATCTTATTAGTGTTCATGCTAATTTGTAATCATAACATCCCACTGGTTTGGTAGAAGTGTGTGTTGAGTGTGATAAAGGCCACACACACAATAGGAGTCAAGAAATACCAGGCCTGAACAAAGGCAGGCATTGTTTCGTTGGGATGTTAAGGGGGTGGGGTGGGTGAGGAGGGGTGAGACATGACAAAGTTACAGCTCCCACACTGCAGTGCTACAATAAAGGTGGTGTTATAAAGGTGGCGTTTTTTTGGTTCCTTTTGTCTCCTTGACCTGACTAACTTCACACAGGAAGTGACAGCGCTCGTCTCTCCTTGACTTTTAGGGACAACATCCTTCAAACAAACGCGACCTTGAAGATGTGCGAGGGCTTCACACTTACTGTTTTTCCCGTTTCCTCTTCTCCGACGTCCCCCCTCAGGATTCAGCCTCCATTCTTTTACTCTCACGCTCCTCTTCCTCCTCCTCCTCCTCCTCCTCCGGCTTGGTCCAGAGCTCGCTCGTAAGTTTCAGTCGGGTCGTTTGAACTCTCGGGCAAAAGGTCAGGACATCTGAAGTGCAGGGTGTGAAGAACATTTTGTTTTAAAAAAAGAAAAAAAAAGGCCATCTTGGGAGATTACAGGAATGTGCTGTGACGGTTTCCTGAGTTTTCAGGAAGAGCTGGTTTGGTGGATGAAATCGCTAAAATGCGACAAACTAAAATGTATATTTGACACATTTATTTATTATCAACTCAGGCAAAAAGTCTGTGAGCTTTTATATTTAACAATCTCACATTGGATATAACTCACCTGCAAACAACATTTCTGGCACAACTGAACTCAACTGTTGTTTGTTATTGTGTGACTTTCAGTGGTGGAAGAAGTATTCAGATACTTTACTGAAGTACAAGTACCACACAATAACACAAACTACAGAGACAGAGCTTTTTATTAAAGAGTAAGATCCTTTTTGTTTAACCAGAAACATCTCTATACATCACTACCAGACTCCACTGACCAAAACAGGAATTTTACAGAGCAGATCACAGGAGCTGCTGGAATACCACCACCTCCATCTGTTAGTTAGTTTGTGTTATTGTGTGACTTTCAGTGGTGGAGGAAGTACTCAGATACTTTACTGAAGTAAAAGTACCACAGAATAACATAAACAAACTAACAGAGGTATTCCAGCAGCTCCTGTGTTCTGATCAGTAAAATCACTATTTTGTCAATGGAGTCTGGTAGTGATATATGTTTCTGGTTAAACAAAAAGGATCTTCCTCTTTGATAAAAAGCTCTGTCTCTGTAGGAATCCTGTCCATAATGTTGTCAGACTCCAAAAAAACTCAGTTATCTTTTAAACAGAATCAAAAACAGAGTTTAAATCTGAAGGATTATAACTTTAATGTCATCCAACGGAAGGAGTAAAACTACTAAACTATTAAAATATCCACTTGGGATTAAATAAAAGCATCCCTATTAATCATTTGTACCACAAAAAGTAATAAGGCCCAGGTTCAAAAATACAGGAGTTACCCTTTGATTTTAATAATACAATTACTGCAAATGAAATCTCTTCATCTCTACATGAAACTGTATTTCAACTTAATGAAGTGAAGCTGATTTAACAAGCATGAAATAAAAATCTGACAGTGTCACAAAATCACTAAGATGAGATAAACAGACTTACATCTGGTATAGAAGTGTTTGCAGATAGAAGCCAGAAGATAAAACCACAGGTGAAGACAAAACACCTCTGCAAGGCAGGAGAACAACTTCCTGGTTTGAAGCCACATGACCTGAAATGTGTCACATGACAGGGAACTTTTCAGGATTCAGCTCAGCCAATGAGATGAGTTTTCCTCCAGAACATGAGCAGATTTAAATCAGATCTTCTGTGTATTGAGCTCATGTAACAACCGACAAAGGCCTCACTGAGGAAACTTAGTTCAACCTGAGCACTTAACAAAGCATGAGCATGATTTAAGGGACTTGAACATCATATTACATACAGATACAAATAATTATTTTAGGAAAGATCAGAGTTTAGTCATGTATGGTGCCTCAGAAGCAGTTCATTGTGTTGTGACACTGATTGGACCATTTTCTTTGGAATTTAGCTTCTTTTTTGTTTTTATTTTTAAAAAACTAAAACACAATCATCACACATCACAGATTAAAGTGTCTGATAGGAGGTCAGAGTTTTTTGGTGATTTTTAAGTCGAGGTAAAATTTGAAAAGTTTGTTTTTTAGACGTGTAGGTTACATAAAATCTTGTCTCAACTTCATATTTAAACAGTTTTTTAATATGAAGACACTACACATTGAAATATATTCAGTTGGTGTCTAACTGTTTTTGTGCTCATTTTCAATTTCTGGATTAAAAAGAGGTGAGTGGAAGGGCAGGCAACTTAAAATACTACAAATACCGCAGCGCATGAATTAACAGAACCTTTTATCTTGATGCACCTAACCCCTAAATATTCCTGTAGCAGCGACGGAACTGATTTGATTCAGTTACAAGGTGAAAAGTTCTAGATGGCTCAACCTTCATGTCGAGGATCATCAGAGTTCTGGGCTACGACAGCAGTCTTCGCAGTCTCCAAGACTGAAGAAGGCCCATCGCATTTGTCTTTTTCTTTGACATTTGCAGGGTTGTACATCACAAATTTGTCCTCTAGGGTCAGACTGTCAGTGCCGAGTTCTACTGCACTATTGAGTCCTGAAACCCAGAAGTAATTAGTATTTCAGTACTTCAGGTTCCCTCATCTCAAAGCCAATGGGTTTTTGGTTTGATGCCTGAAATGACATTAGCTTTTTACGTCTGTATATTGTGTTTAGGCTTCAAGAAATATAACAGTGGTCTTCATCTGTGAGGATTTCATAAAATTTGTTGGTCACAGTTTATTTTCTCTAGTAAACCCAGTGAAACAATCCCATTGGCTTTTTGTGGAGGGAACCAGGGTGATGCTAACTTCAGGGCTGGACTACATCATCCCTGCACCGCTCTATACTTTCAAGGACTGGGTTGGTTGCATCACTGTGGTCAGCCATGGACTCTCTTCATACACATCTGATTCACTAAGAAAAGTGGTGATTTGGTAATTTGGCTCTGCCTATTAAGGTTGGACTCAACCAATATGTTTTGCCTCTGAAGCAGCTTTATTGTGCCCAACCAATCCTTGTAAAACCTTTGGTAAAACTACAATTTAAGTGGCATCAGAGTCCATTGTGTTTTTGTTTTGTTAGGCGATCATATCCCCATATTCTACCCAATCACAAATTTGTATTGTTTGCGATTTTGACGGCACATACATATGTGTGAGTGTTCAGATGTGACCGTCAGCATCGGTGTGTCTTTGCCGTTTGTTTGTTTTCTGTTGTCCGTATACCACCAACACACGGTTGTAAACTCATTTTTTACACGCCATGCTCCTCTCATTAGTCCTTGTGTTAACTAGCAGTGAGGAATGCAGCCGAACAGCTCAGTGGAAAAAGCAATATAATTTAACAAGATGCTAATCACCAAATTGTTGGGGTGTTTAGTCACTGTATAGCCGCACGCTGCGACCTGGTCCAGGGCTCAGGTAGGAGAGGGTGGTTTGCTCTTTACCTCATCCTTTGGTTCATCTCAGACTCGCCTGATATGAGCAGTTGGTGGTGTGATGTGGTGCTTAGAGAATGTACCTTAACATTAGAGTACACATTTTTATTGAAACTGGACTAAACATGCCTGAAAACAGAGTGTTTGAGATACCTATAACTGTTGTTTCCACAGAATGTATCGTCAAGTTTCCATTCAAACAAATGAAGTGGGCTCTGTTAAATTACATAGAAATCCATCCAACAGTGGCTGAAATTCTTAGCTAAAAATCACAATCGCCATGTCATGGTGGCGCTACAGGAATAGACCAAACTTAGCCAAAAATATCTTCACAACATTTCAAGGTAATCGATCCAGTAACTGTTAAAAAAATTCAGTCTGGAGCAAAGAGGTGAATCAGTTCACTGATGGACGGATTAACACTGTTATATCTAGTAATTTGAACCTCAGTGATTGGTTGTTTCTTGCCGAAATGCACTTTGGGAGTTGTAGTTAACTTCATCTCCAAAGTTTTTATGCACACAGGCTTGTACCTTGTACCTTAATGGGGTTGCTCCAACTTTCCAAGTTGGAAATCCAACTTCCAGTTGAAACTTCTGACTAGGAACTCTGAAATTCCAACTTCCGAGTACAACTGGAACGCACCATAACATCGCATAAGCAAGTTTTTCTACTGTCTACCATGGAACCACACAAAGGGTTGTGTCTCTTGGGTCTTTCCTTAATATCACAGCTGGATCTAACTACAATGGAATAATTCATTTTTCCTCAATTTCATCCAAAATAATGTAAACTCGAGTTCGAAGCCAAACGGTGAACATCAGCGCTCGCTGACAGACGTCTTCATCCAGGCAGGGATTTGCACTCTGGACGGCCTCGGAGGTGTCAGCATGTGAGCTGTTAACTCACATCTGTACACATGTGAGTATCTGTGAGTGTTTGCAAGCTGATATCATATGTCTGCTAATGTGTGTGTGTGTGTGAGAAAGAGTTTGTAAGCTGATATCACCGGTCTGAACTTTGGCAGTGCGACGGATAGACTCACAGGTACAGATGGGGGCTACTGCGGTTTTACTAGCTGCAAGTGTTTGATGTTATAGGCCTCCTCGTCGCTACATGTGTGTGTTTCAGGTGATAATGAAACAACTAGAATCCTGTTTGCCAGCCTCCCCTCCGGCCATTTTCCATCATGTCTGGTTGAATGAGGTGCACTTTGACCCCTCCATTTTCAAAGCTGCTTTCAAGACGCCAACAAACACACGCACACATACACAAGGGGGGGCAGGTTATGTACGTTTGGCTGTAAACAAAACATTTTTCCCTGAAAACAACCACATTTAATCCGTCAGTGAGTCTGATTAACATAGCAGCGAGATGAGGCAACAGGGATGAGGCGAGGGAGGGAAAAAGGAAGTTAGGAAGAGGGAGGGAAAGGGCTGATGATGGAGAGATGGATGTGTTTCGGGGTACAGAGGGATTTGGTGGAGGATGAAGACGAGGAAGAAGGAAATATGGTGGAGAGTGAGCGTTGGTGTGAGGTCAGTAATTAACATTTCAAGAGAAATAAGTAGGAAAGCAGAAAAACAAGAAGAAAAAAATCCTTCTGTTTTTATTCTGTAACACAACTGAGATCTTATACAGTGTAAAGACACTAAATGATCATTACTATTTTTTTTAGTTTCTTGACTAATCTGTCCTCAATATCACGAACAGTTCTTTAAAATAATTACCAGACAGGAAAAGCTCATATATATAGCCATTTTTAAAGGACCAGTGTGTTGGAATTAGTGACCTCTAGTGGTGAGAAAGCAGATTGCAACCAACTGAGCACCCCTCCATTTCCGAGCATGTCGCAGAGTCTATGGTGGCTGCCAGGTGACAAAATGGCGTCAACCACTGCATTGATTAGTCTGTCGAGTGAAGAGGTTTGTTTATAGTTATTTTTTAGATATTCTCTTCCTCATTGTCCTTAGTTTTCTGTAAACAAGCTGCGGCATCAACCTAAAATGCAGAAGGCGTTAAGTTTGTCCCTTCTGAGCTACTGCAGAAACATGGCGGACTCTGTGGAAGAGGATCCTTTATTCAAGTCATGTGATCCATGTATAATAGCATATATGTGAGTAGAATCCTCTTTTTTTCTTGATGTTTACTCTTCTGAGCACTTTCTCCACCAGGTGGAGGTCATGTGAGAGCTGACCAATCAGAACCAGTCCCACATCAGGCTATGCAGAGAGACAAGTGACTTATTTTCTTTCTCACAGTAACTTTAACGTCTCTTTTCAGATTAGAAACCATCTAATCTTATATAAAGAAAAAAAATCTGACTTGGGACTCTTCAGCTGCAGCGTGGACACAGCCAAAGAATACAGAATGAGTAATTTGTATGGTAGAGGAGGTGATAAGGAGCTGAAAATACCAAAGGAGTTAAAATGGAGGGAAGAGGAGGAGAGGGAGGGAGGTCAGGGCAGGGTGAGGAGGAAGAGGAGGAGGAGGATGACAGGGAAGGTCAAAGAAAATGAGAGAGAGGTGGAAGAGTAAAGATAGACCACCACCACAGCCCACCCAGACTGACACCAACACACAGTGGTCAGAGGTTCACCTGCAGTTCACGTTGACCATAACAACACCCCTGAGAAAGAGAGAGAGATGGGAGGAAGAAGAAAGAGAGAGAGAGAGAGAGAGAGGTTATACGGGATGGGAGTGATGTGGTATCAGGAGGGATGGACGAGAGGAAGGGGTGGGAAAGCAGAGTAATAATTTAAGGGCTGTGGGAGCTCAGGAGAGGAATTGATCAAAGTCAGGTTTCGGTCTAACGTGTGCCGACGCTGCAGGTTCGCAACAAGGTCAGTGAACTAAACACATATGCACTGTTGCCATTGGATTCAACGAGTTAGCCTGTGGGTTACTACTTTTCTTTTTAGCTTAAACTTGTTTCCATTTTGGAACATTAGCTCCATTAAAACTACGCTGAATTAGCTGTTAGCAGCTGCTGTTTGCCATTTTCCCATGGATAGACAAACAGCTATCACTATGTTACTTAATTACTGAAGAAAACTTAAATATGAACAGATTCTCAGGCAAGTTCTGGACTGAAGAATAACATCTGTTTCCTACTTCATTGTGGACGTCAGAGATAATGATATCCTCTGAGTGTTTGACAATAGTCATGATATTCTCACAGGTTGTACCTCTACTTGTAGTCTTGCTAATACCAATCATCGTAAAGACCAACACTGATCAGAAATGCAGTTTTATTGATAATACTGACATAACACAGTGCACACAGTATTGCTCTTTGTAGATATGAAGTCAAATACAGAGTATACATTCAGTCTGTGTCTCCCAGAAAACAATAAAATATCACTTAACACTGTCTGGTCGTGATCAATCACCATTCACATTAACAGTAGAGGAGTCTGTCACGGTGCTGTTCACCTGTTTCACCGAGTCCCTACATGTTACTGCTCGGTGCAGTTTTATGGCATCGGGAGTTTGTTACAGTCGACAGCAGAAGGATGCTTGTGTTTATTAAAACTGAAGCGTATAGTGCAGTGTACATCCAGAGTGGGAAGCATTCAGTGTTTGGCAACAGGAATAATGGAAAGATTTGGCATCTGTCCTTGTTTCTGCTTTAATAACTCAGTGCTCATCAACAAAAACAGACTTTAAGATGAGAAAACATGCATTTTCTCACACATAAAACAGTGTTTTAGGGATTTTTTTTCTTTTTAAGTCTGCTGGACTAGAAAGGAATAGTTCAACATTTTGGGAATGTCAATTCCCTTAAAGAATAATTCAGTAGAACTTTGGGTTAAAACTGCTGAGCATGTTTCACGTCTGGCCACACCCATTTCAGTGACGTCATAGCATTCTGTCCTCAGCAACCAATGGAAAATGTGTTATGACATCACTGGGTAGGGGTGTGGCTAGTTTCAGCTCACCAGACAAGAATGTAGCAGCAGTTTTTCTGTTTTCCCGCCTTTAATTAATCATTTATTTCTCCTTCAAAGACATTTATCCTAACAAATTAAGTATTTTGAAGTGAGTGAAAGCTAATATCTGCCTTAGCCTTTCACCAAAAACTGTTTTTATCTTCATAAAGGCAACTGGAACCACAGCTCATTTTAATAAAAGCAGCATTTTGGTTGTTTCTGGTATCAGTATAGTTTTGATTCATGCTGAGGCTTGAGTTAGTGTCACTGTACATCAAGACAGCAAAGCTAAAGGCTAATGGCTAAAGGCACGTTGCATTTACTGAAAGGAAAAACAGTGCAAAGTCAAATTTTGCAGTATGAAGGCATCTTGAGGATTTGTTGAAAATATAACTGAAACAACAATCAACAGCACGTTCACTGAAAACTGACAGCAGGATTGTCTGAATAAAAGTTTTCCATTACATCAGTAGGATGTTTAAAGCTCTCTACAACATATAAAGCTATTTCATAATACTGACACAAAAAATAAATGTAATACACCTTCCAAAAAAAAAAAAAAAAGTTCATAAACTTCTCATCTGTCATGACATAAATCAAAATAAATTTATCTTCACTTTGTAACAGGTATCCGTTAAGTATCATTCAGACATGATGCAGTGGAAATTTTATTTTTATTTTTTCTTATTCACACGTTTCACACGTTTTGTTTTAGATATTTACAAAATTTAACTGAAGACAACACCTATAGCCGATGAGCTAGCATGAGCTACATGACAAGCCTATTTAGTGTTGAGTTTACTGCAGATTACTACAGATTTTTGCTCCTGTATTCACTGTCGTTATTAGAAGAAAAGTCATATAATTGCGTGAAATCACCAGGACTGTTACTGGTGTGAATCCCACTTTCAATTGGCTTATACTTTAAGTGCATCATGCGAATTCCTGTATCTGAACGCACCTTTTTCAGCAGGTACTGGACATTCATTCATTCTAAACTTCAAGATAATTTCTTTAAATGTAAACAGCAAGAAGAACCTCCGTCCACTTTTTTCAAGAAAAGAGGTAACCTGAACCACAAAGATGCCAAACCAGGAATTCCCAACTGAGTCCTTCCCCCACAAACAGCTGAAACTACCTGAAGTACTAACACAAATAATACTGATATGGCTAAGTCCTCACAGAAGCTAACGCACAAAAATCTAATTTAAAGCTGATTCTAGTGTCTTAAAGCTTTTGTGTATTTAAAAAACGAGTCCACAGTATTTGGTTGAGTCGTGTTTCGAACTGCCTTTTTTTTTTTTTTTGTTCAGCATAAGTACATTTATTTTTAACAGATACTTTATGGTCCTTTTGCCGCCTCCTAATTTCTCATTTTCGTTTAATCTTGTGGTCTTAAATAATGATTTGAAACAAAGTTTTGGGGATGAGTGCCTGGTTGAAATCTAGTTATCGATGAAAAGTGATAAAATTTCAAAAACAGATAAATATGTCAATGAAAACGACAGAATGGTGGATTTCGCTGCATTAAAACACAATATCTGTGCTCACAAATGATCTTTTCCTTCTGTTTTTATCACCAACTGCAAAAACAACTTTTTTTTTCTGTATGTGTGTTAAAATAAAGTCAGCAGGTCAATTCTGTATCGGTATGAATTACTTACATTCAAATATGGAAGCCAAATGGTGCATAGAAAATGAGCTAAAGTCAGCCTAGACCACTGCAGTGACTCTCTACATTCCTGAAAAATAAGCACTTGATTCGTGACAAAACTTTAGTGTTCAGCGAAAGTTTCTTCTCATCCTCAGAAGTTCGTTCTCTCTTTTCATTGAGGTTTTTGTTAAAGGTGAGAATGGGAGAAACTGCAGGAAAAGAAAACTAAATGCAGGAGTTTATGGGCACAAGGAGACAAATGTTGACGCTGGATCGAATGTGGACCGATGCTCAAATTCAGATGTTTTTTTGTTTTTTTAAGTGTTGTTAACTGATTTTAAAACTCCAGAGGATGTAAATTAGCTGAGGTTTGAGGAACTGGCAGGACGACAGTAGTTACCGAAGCTCTGTCCAATAAAAGAGCTGCTCGTGGGTCCATGTGACTTTTGTTTATGGGGCCCGGTTGGCTCGTTAATCGGCCCGGCGTGAACCTAAAACGAACCAAACCGGGTCCGCATCAGTTTTTCCACTCTGGTCAGGACCACAGCGAACAACAGCAGACTTTAGAAGAAGCAGACAGGATTCAAAAATTAAAGTCCTCTTCTTCTTGTCTTTTTAATTATGGCTACGAGCTTCGCTTCACTCGCTTGGCGTCGTCGGTGTGGGGTATCTAAGGATCAAACGACCCTGACGGACGAAAACGTACTTCAGGAAATCCCAAAGAATCTGGGTGGATTAGTCCCTCTCCAACCCTTCCTGTTCGGTGCTTTGTGTGTTTGAACCAGGATCATAACCCTGTCCTGACCCAAACACACACTTATGAAAGTCGACACGCACAAAAAAATACTGTGAATTTGCTCAAACACACAAACACGAAGTGTGGACGAAGTGTGTTCATCCTTATCTGCCAACATCCATCTATCTGAAAACACACTTTGTGCTAATAAAGCTCAAAACCCACAAAGATCAACAAGAGCAAATCCAGGACTTAACCTCCTGAACCCTGAGTGTGCTGAAAGACTGGAGCAGATGGAGGAGGAGGAGGAGGAGGAGGAGGAGGGAATGATTTGAGGCAGGAGGGCGAGGAAGAAGAAGTAGAGGAGAGGAACTAATGTGAGGAAGGACAGAGTGAGATGCTGGAGGAGAAGGAAGAAGAGGTGAAATACAGTAGGAGGTGGAAAATGAGGAGGAGCAGGAGAGTGAGCAGGGGAGGGGAGGAAAAGCATGAAGAAAAAGAGGAGGAGGAAGCAAATGTCTTGAGGCAGGAGGAGAGGAGACAATCAGGAACAAAAGGAGAAAGGGATGAGGAGAAGAAGAAGAGGTAGATGGGAGAAGGAAGAAAAGAGGAAACAGAAGAGAAAGAGCTGGGAGGAAAAGGAAGTGGGAGTTAAAAGCAGGAGAGACGAGGGGAGAAGATGAAGAGGAGGAGGCAAAGGAGGAGTAGGAGAAAGAGGAAGGATGTGGAGGAAAGTTTCTTTAAGGTGGCGTTTGGCGACGGGTTTCTTCTCTGCACGAGGACGCTCGGTGACGGAGTCTCTGATGAACGAGGGGACAGTGAAGCGCACATCTGACAGTAAAGGCACAAACGGACACACACTCGCACACAAACGCACACAGACGTCACATTTGTGAACCGCGGGCGGCGGCTGCTGCTAATCAGCTGAGTCGGATCAAGTTCACCAGTTCGTCTTTTAAACTGCAGGAACGACAGAACAGATTCAAGAGAGAAGAACGGGAAGGAGGGAAAGAAGACGTTCATGTTTTTCCTCCTCTCCTCCATCATCACTCTTTCTTGGCCGGTCCGAAAGGCCCCACCATCTTCATGGCGGCGTAGTTCTGCAGGATTAAGAAAGAGAAGAAGAAGAAAAGACACAGGAGGTTATTTTCTCCTCTTTTTGCGATTTGATTTTTTTTTAAATCTCGTGAACTCAAACTTGCCGGGAAGGAATAGAGGAAGACGCCGAGGAAGAGGAGAATGAAGAAGAGGATGATGAACAGGATGATGAACCACTTGAAGCGCCTCCACAGGATGAACTTGAGGGTCTTGTAAGGGGAGGAGAACCACAGGAAGGAGGTCTCCGGACGCCTGAGAGGGAGGAGAGTAGACGGAGGTTTAGAGGTTGTGTGTTTACTGCTATGGTGTGTGTTTGTCGTTGTGTGTGTGCGTCTCACTGAGGTTCCTCCAGGTGAGGGTTCATGTTGGGTTCATCTCTGCCGAGTCCGGCCGGTCGCTCCTCTTGCTCCTGCTCCGTCACGATCTCCAGAGACATCTCCACCTTCCCCTGAAACACACACACAAAACAAACATCGTACACTGATGGTGCCTCGGAGCCGAATCGTCTGTTTTCAGTGTGTTTCTCTTCTCACAGCGATGATCTTCTCTCCGTCCTTCTCGCAGGTGCAGGGCCACCATCCCTTCACCGTCTTCTGCTCGAACAGAGACACCAGCTTGTCGGCCGGCTGGTCCAGAAGCTGCAGGTCGCACTTCTGTGGAGACTTGGCCGGACGCAGCATGTGGTTCAGGTCCATCACCAGGTGACCTGAAGAAACCACGCAGGAAAACGTCAATCGTGGCAACCAGGAGGACATCGATTAACGTTAAAATATCTTTTTATGTGGACAAAAACAGCCAGGATGAGTCCAGATAACTGTCTAGTTCTTTAAAGTTATTTTAAGATCTGAAAGTTACAGAAGTCTGGTCTAGTCATTCAGCCAATCATGTTGTTATCATCAACCTTTACAAACTTTACAAACATTCTGACTTCTGACAGTAAAAACAACAGAGATTTTTATATTTCATTACATTTTGTGTGATTTTTTTTTATGTGAAAGCCTAAATGAATTAATTATTGTCTGAAATTGGATGTCGCCGTCTCTAAAACATGAAAGATGATTTCATGGGTTTGTAATTTAAACGTCGTCACTCAGAACAACATCAGTGAAACTTGTTTGTTTGTAGTTTCCTCTGCTCTCTTAAAGTCTGTTAATCTGAACGTCTTAAATCAGGATTCTTCTGGGAAACGAGGCCCAGATCAGCGTCAGTTCTCGACTAATTACTGAGTGTGTTCTGAGTGAATTATGGACGATCCTGTGGCAAAGGGTAGTTAGTAAGGTTTTGATCAGTGCTGACGTTAAGTATGGAGGGATTGCGGAATTGATGAATGGCCGAAGGGAGAGCTAGACGTCCACTGGAGGAGCTTTTTCCAGAGTTTGCTGCAGTTCGACGGCGTGATTGTAGGAAAATCGGCTCGTGTCTGACCCTCACACGCTGCACGGTGGGGGGAGATTAACAGTCAGCTGGCCCGAGCTGACGAGCTGAAGACAGGCGGGCATGGAAAAAATGCTTTGAGGTGGCGACACACCCGAGGTGAATACGAGGAGTCGCTGCAGCGGAGCGAGGGATGGTGATGGACAGGAACAGATCTGGATTCCTCATCTTCCTCCTTGTACGCCGCAGACGGACGGCACAGCGGTGAGTTATTTCGAGGGTGAAGCGTCAGGGGTGAGGGAGAGGCAGAATTTGGACAGCTTGAGCTCTCGAGAAGAAAAAATAAAATCCCCAAACCCTTCCTCTCTGTGAAATGTGCCGACACAGTGGAAATGGAAGAGCGTTAATTCTTAAGATAAATGTTATCACAGCAGTTTGTCTTGTGCGAACATCGCACATATGGTTCCCCTGGATGGATTTAACACCCAAACATCAGCCAAGAATCAGGGGGAAACGGCTCATATGTGCTGTATGTTCTGACTTGGTTGGACCCATTTCCAGGAAACCTTTAAGTATTTTCAAATGAATTCAAATTTATAGCTAAGATCGAACATTTCAAACAAGTTTTAGTGAGAATTTTAGTCAAAAATGGCCCAAAATCTGCTTTAGATGTATTTTTCCAGGGAAAAACTGTTACTAAATCTGTAAAAATACAACTATTTTATATATCAATTATTATCCAGGTGATAAAATCTCTAAAAACTGATCAGAAAAGCTGGAAATGCTTCCAGCTAAAATAAAGTGTATCCATGCAACAGGACAGTAGAAACGCGATGGCTCTTTTAACCTGCTTCATTTAAAAGGTCTAAAAACTTCATAAATGTCAACAGAAAATAACAAGGTGACACTGAACACAACACACTCTCGGAGCAGTGTTTTTTTTTTTTTTTTTTTACCAAGGTAGTCATCGAAGGAGAACTTGTCGTTGTCCCAGATCTGGATCGTCAGTTTAGGAGCCAGTTTAGTCTCAGCTTTGTCCATGCTCCAGAAATGTTCCTGCACAAGAAAACAAACAGGAGGAGAGAAAGGTTCAGTTTGGACATTTTCTACAACAAGTTCTGTCTTTCCTAACACCTAAGGAAATTATATATGCCTGTATTTAATCTGTGAGGAACTGAAGGAGAGAGGTGTGCAGGAGTGCAGCCTAAGATTATATTAAGATTACAACAATGTTTAGGTGGGTGGTAATGTGTCAGAGAAACATCCAGAAGAATGAAGGTTCCCAGCAGAACAGTGGTCTTGTCAGTGGTTTTAATGCAAAATGTATTCTAGCAAGTTTACTGTGACGCTTCAGTTATTTTTACTTTCATAGCCTAAAATCACACATCACAAATTTAATGTAGTGTACAACTCCCTCTATCCTTCAGATGAAGGATGACAGATCTGACTTCAGTAGAAGAAAAGAAGCAATAGAAGTAGTGTCGCTTTCCACCCGGTGGAGACAGCTCTTGGAGAGCAAAGGATGAAGTTTCATGCCGTATTCGCAACATTTCTTCTAGACTGGTAAGTAAACAGCTGCTAATGCTAATGTTAGCTATGTAGCTGTAGCAAAACTTACATGTAGTGCCTTTGATGACTCTTTAATGTTTGGTTTCAAGTATTTTTCAAGCAAAAATGTTAAATATTCTGTTTTCAGCTTCTAAAATGAGACGATTTCTGCTTTTTTAAATTTGACACTAAATTTGCATATCTTTGGGTTTTGGGTGAATAAAACCAGCAAACTGAAGACATGACTGGATGAGAACCTTGCATATTTTCACCATTTTTTAAGAGTCGACAGCAGATTCATCGATAGTGAAAATAATCATTAGTTGAAGCCTCAGCTTAGACTGAAGGCAATGTCCAATCTGAGTGTTAACATGACTTAAAATGTGATTTATTTTCATGTACAGTGTCTAAGCAGATTTCTGTTTTTTTATTTAAATTTAGTGAAGCTGTGAACGATGAGAGAGGAGACATGTTGGGAGTCTCCTCTCAGTTTGGAGCAGCACTTCATCGACACATCTCTCACTACATCACCACTTCCACGCTCCAGCTGTTTGTATGTGTTTGTATATGAACACACACATCTGCACAGGTGTGTGTGTGTGAATTATACCTATTATCGCCTCTGGTAAATTCACACTAAACTGCCAGACAGTATCTGAGTCCATCTCACCTCTGTGCTAATGGGCGTCACTCTGCAGCAGCTGCACACCGAGTTTCCTCTCTTTCCATTCCCTCACTCGTCTTTTTTATCTGTGTGTGACACTCTTTGGCTGTTGTTGATTAAAAAAAATATGGTTTTTCACACCTGAAATAAAATAGGTCCCCTGTGATTTTCAGCAAATGTCAAAACTGTACTGTAATGCTCCTAAAAATACTTGGTGAGGAGATTTTCCACAAACTAAAAGCTGCGTTTAGCAACTTCACAAAGTGCCAGCCTGGATTTCCTTTTCCTGAATTTTGTGGAGTTTTCTATGAACCATGATCGATTTATAGCAAAGTGAAGAGAGAGAGCAGCTTCTGTCAAAACTTTTTTTCCTTCTTTCCACCAGGAATGAGAATTTTAATCTTGATTTGCGCTCACAACGTCGGTCTTTCCATCCATTTCCAGACTTTTAAAGGTGCCATATGTAAGTTCTTGCTATCGCTATGTGGCTAACATTAGCATTAGCAGCTGTTTTCTTGCCAAGAGCTTCAGTCCTTGTTGGTTTACAAGACAAGAGCTGCTACTCGCAGTGCTACTTCATCTTCACGTTGGACTGGACGCTACAGTGACTCAAGTGTTATCACACAATGGGGCTAATTGGTTAGCATGCTAACCTCAGTTAATACTGGTGTTGCTTCCCACTGGTGGAGACAGTTTGAAGTTTGATGCTAAACTTGCAACGTTTCCTCAAGAAGTAGGTAAACAGCTGCTAATGCTAATGTTAGCTATGTAGCGATAGAAAAAACTTACATATAGCACCTTTAATGGTTCTTTAAGGTTTGGTTTCAAGTATTTTTCAGGCAAAGACTCTTATCAAAGTCTTTCTGTTTCACTGTTTCTAAGACTCATTTTTTCCTGCTCTTTCCTGAATATCATGCTCAAAATATCAGTGATACATGACTTCAATTTTCTGTAATTTTATCCTACTTAACTGTTACAAGAGGACAAAAAGTATTCAAAACAGGGCCTGTTTTTGCCCTGTTTTGAATACTTTTTGTCCTCTTCTAACAGTAGTAATTCTTAACAATACGCCAGATTTCAGCTCCCTGTGTGTCTGTATGTTTAAATGACAGAGTCCTCTCTCCGGTCTTTGTAATGACTTCACACTGACTCTCTAAATCAGAGTCTAAATCCACATCATGCTCTCACACGTCATAACAACACACACAAAACACTGAAAGTAAACACACTACACCCTGTAAGTGTGTGTATGTGTGTGTGTGGCTGCTAAAGCATGTCGGTGTCAACGAGTGTGTGTGTGTTCACCGCTTGGCTCACTTTGTCCACAAACTCAGTCCAAGCACATTAAGTTATCACTCCACAGCTGTCACGAGCAGGGGTGGGACCGCCATATACGAGTGTGTGTTTTAGTGTGTTTCAGCGTGTTGTGTGTGTGTGTAGCTGCTCTCTGTAATATCTAACAGCATCAATCAACTTCCTTTTTGTTGCCAGAGTGCTAAGTACAGAATCGTGTTCGGTCTTCTCCCTCATTTCCTGCACCTATCTTTCTCTCTCTCTCTGTGTTTCTCTCTCAAATCAAATAAGCTCTATTGGCATAAATGTTAGGTTACATTATTACGCTAAATTACATACTGATGAAACCAATAAATGTACATTTTATCAAGGAAAAATACCAAGTAGATGAAAACAAATGTCTGAGAATTTAGTTCATGTGTCTGTCACTTAATCCTGGTAGCTATAGCACATAATTAAGCTTACTTTATGCCAAGAATAAATTAGAAATGTGACTAAAACAAGTCTAAAAATGTGAGGATTGTAGTCCAAGCACAGTTTTGTCTTTTTCTAGAACTTATTTGCTTGTTTGTTATGTTAAACGACTGCTTTTTTGTCTTCCCTTTGGATAAATAATACTTTTATTTTTATAAACGGACTACTTCCTTCTAAGCTGCTATTATCAATATATTTATAATAACAATAGATCAAAATAACTACAGGCAATGTTAAACACAGTGGCTAACATTGAAGAATCTAGAGATTTATTACCAAATTTAGCTAATGTATTTACAGCTACAGCTTCAGTCATTGTTGGGTTAGAATACATCCTCTGGGCAGCACTGCTTCTTCATCCTCTCATGTTGGACTGAGGACAGACTGGACGCTACAGTGACTCACTATTCCAAAGTGGTATCATGATACAGGACAGGCTGGAGCAAGCTGGTTAGCATGCTAACTTCAGTTAATACTGGTGTTGCTCTTGGCAAGTGCAGGATTGAAGTTTGATGCTGAACTCACAACATTTCTTCTAGACTGGTAAGTAAACAGCTGCTAATGCTAACATTAGCTAAAACTTACATATAGCACCTTTTTAATTATTCATAGCAGCAGTAACTCTGAGAACTTGACAACAGCTGCAGCAGTTAAACCATTATTCGATTAGTGGATCAACAGAGAAAATAATGGGCAACTATTTTGATCATCAGTCAATGGTTTAAAGTATTTTTCAAGAAAAAATGCCAAATATTCTCTGTTTTCAGCTTCTAAAATGAGAGAATTTCTGCTTTTCTTTGTTATTTATGACATTACATGACATTTTTTCACTGTTCTTAAGACTAGACGGCAGACAAATCAATAGTGAAAATAATCGTTAGTTGAAACCTTAGCTGAGACTGAAGGTAAAATTTCAGTTAAAGGCAGAATTCAGAGGAAATTTCTTAGTTTAAAGTCAGAATATTGAGTCTGAGTGACTTTTCCTGCCACCCATCACAGTCTGACAATGAGTTGATAGTGTTGTTGATCAGTCCCTGTGACTCAGTCATTATATCACCAACCACTGAGGCTTCAGGCTTCATAAACTCAACTCCTGGCTCTAGCTCTGTTTTGGAGTAAAAGCTCTCCACCCAGCAGAGTTGGTTTTTTTCACTTTATTTAAAACTCCCTCTCGTCTTTTCAGCTGCTCGCTGATTGAAGATGCTGCTACAAGCGAGCGAACGCCGTCGTAAAACATGTCGGCTGCGAGCGGCTAAAGAGGCTCGCTCTCGGGCCAAGAAAAGCAAATGACAGCCTTGTTGTTATTCCACTTTTCAGCGTGATGTTATTTTAGCTCTTCACTAGATGTTTCTGTTGAGTCTCAGAGATCCAACAATGTCTAACTCACTCCTCTTTGAAAATATCACGTCATTAATTCTCTTAATTGGTGGTCACTGTAGATTAGTCAGGGGACTCTGATGGTTTTTTAAATCAATGGATTTCAGTCAGAGGGTTGAGGGTACCTTTCAGGTCCAGTAAGTCTTGTTGGATCAATGACTGAACGCTACAGTGACTCGCTATCACAATGTGGTATTACGAGATGGGACTGGCTGGGAGCTAGCTGGTTAGCATGAGGTGAGACAGGGCTAGCTGGTTAGCATGAGGTGAGACAGGGCTAACTTCAGTTAACACTGGTGTTGCTTTCCACCGCTAGCTATGTAACGATAGCAAAAACCTGCATATAGCACCTTTAATGGTTGGCTTGTAGAAGAAAAGGCGCTAGGGAGGTTAGCAATCATTCCATCCCTTCCTCCCTCTTTCCCATGATTCCTACCTTCTTGTCGACGACACAGAGTTGCTCTGCGGGTAAGTAGTTGAAGGGAAACAGGAATCTGTAGTTGAAGTTTCCCTCTCCGCCAAGAGAGCGGTAATGGACGTCAGTCTTCTGCTTGTTGTGTTCGTGACCGTCGAGCCAGCTGACGAACAGAGGAAGGAGACGGAGTCACCATTATTTGTTTTCTCTAAGAGGATGGTAGTTATAGCGACAATAAAGGAAAGAATAAAAGAGAAGAAGAAGAAGAAGAAGAGGGAAAGCCGTCATGATTCACTTCCTGTTCCTACCCTTTAACGTAGATGTCACTCATCTTCTCCCCGCTGATGCTGACATCATCGAGGATGACATCACTGGTGTTCCAGATGATGCAACGCAGGAAAAACCTGACGAACAGATCTGATTACATCATCCATTGATAGATTTATTGGTGTATTGATGACTGTTAATGACTGACAGTGTGACTGAGAAAATGATGACTGATTGATCAACTGATTGTAAAACTGTAAAAGACTGATTAACCAAACAACTGGTCACAGCTTAATAACCGAGTGATGTAAAGTACTGACTGATCAATTGATTGATTAATTCAGCCAAATGACTGACTGATTAATTGACTGAATGATTGACAGATGGACACCTTGATGGACTGACGGACTGACTAATTTATTGAAGAACTAATCCATAGATATCCATCAATAAGTCTGACTGACAGAGATTGATATATCTACTGATCAATTTACTTGCTGACTTACTGATTGACTGATAAGACCGACTAACTGATCGATTGATTGACAAACTACAACTATGACTGACTGATCACTTGACTGATTGATTGTCTAACTCACTGACTGACCGACTGATCAACTGAATGATTTATTGACAAACCGATTGACTGAATGATTGGAAAAGTCATTGATTTACACATCTATTGGTCAGTTTATTTACCGTGTGACTGACTGATTGGCAAACTGATAAGACTGACTGACCAACTGATTGACTGATAAAACGATTGACCAGAACCCTGGACATTCCTCTCTCAGAGTTGTGCGTCCACTGTGTTGTGTGTGTTTATGTTCCTACTTCTTAGCCTTGCGTGGCGTGACGTTGAATGGGGGTCCAGGTGGTCCCAGGGACTTGGGGAACAGGTCCACCCACATCATCAGGCGCCCCTGACGGACGGCAACGACAACCAATCAGCATGCGGGAACGGACACAGGAAGAAAAACAATGAAATCGTCCATTCGAGTGTGTGTTACCTGCTGTATGTCAGGTTGTAGCGGGCTGTACAGCGGCCTGGTCTCCACGTGTTCAGGTACCAATCCCAGTTTCCTCAAGATGTGGAGCGCCAGTCGCTCCTTGATTGGACCGAGGTGACGTTTGGACTCGTGTTTGTCCTCTGAAAACACACACACACACACACACACAATGAGGTATAAGTGTAGGTCATAGCGCTCTTTAAGTGACTGTTAAAGCTCCCAGAGTGGAGAATGGAAATACAGAATACTGGGCGGACTGGGAGGTGAGTGGTTCACATAGGAATTATTCATTATTCACATAAAAACACACACACACACCGAGGCTCTAATGCACAAACACACACACTGAGACAAACACAAACACACACAGAGACAGTAATACACACTAAAGCTGCTTGTTGGTCTCAGCACCACAAACGAACGAGGAAAATCCGTGCTGTTTCCAAGCAAAATGAAAACATCAAGCTAACGTCAAAAGTTTATGACTGTAAACTCAGAGTCACCTCGAGGAGAGGAGAGAGGGAGGAGGAGGAGGAGAGAGATAATGAAAGGAAACAAAATGAAGAGCAGATATGAAAAGAAAAGATGGAGAAGAGAATGAAACAAAAGGAGACAAAGAAAAAGAAGAGGGGGAGATGATGGATAGACAGAGAGCAGCAAAAAGGGAGGAAGGTGAATAAAAAGGAGAGAGAAGAAAAGATGACAGATGGAAAAATGGGAACAGAGAGGATGATAAGAAAGATTGTGAAAATAAAACAAGAGGTGGGGGAGAAGGATGGAAAGAAGAGAGAGAAAACACAAGAGAAAAAGAAAGAAGAAGAAAGAAAATGAAGTGATGAGAGGCAGGGAAAGAAAAGAGGGATGAGGAGGAGAGATGAAACTGATAAAAAAAGAGAAAGAAAGAGCAGAGGGAAAGAGGGAAGGTGAGAGGAAACCAGAGACAAAGGAGGATGAGGAGGAGAGGAGGAAAAACAGTAAAGAAAAAGAGTGGAAGGTGAATGATGAGAGGATGAGGGAAGAAAAGAAAAAGAAAAAGAAAGGAAGAAGGGAGGTGTGGAGGGAGAAAGGAAGAGTGAAAGGAGGAGGAAAGTGAGAAGAAAGAGAAAAAAGAAAACCAGGGGAAAGTTGAAAACAGGAAGAAGGGAGAGAAAAGAGGTTGGGGATGGAGAGATAGAGGAGGAGGAGGAGGAGGAGGAGAGGAGGCACGCGGCCTCTCGGCCAATTAGCAATCGCTGTTTTCGATGGGGGCAGCGGGGCTGACGCACGGTAACCGCGGCAACTGTGGAAAGAGAACGGCAGCAGCGGTCGCTCCTCGCTAACCGAGAGACGACCGCGATGTTGACGTTGGCTCACACACACACACTCACACACACTCTCACACTCACAGTTGCACCATAAATCACCAAAAACGACAACCGTGACCTTGCATCGCACCAGCCATGGAACATATGTGTGTGTTCAGAGTGTGTGTGTGTGTGTGTGTGTGAGTTAAAATGAATCTTGAATATTTATCTCGTCGCTCTGCTCTTCAGGTGGTCCTGTGATTTAACTCCCCCTCCCCCCTCCTCTCCTCCGTCCTCCCTTCCTCCCCCCTCTCTCTCCCCGAAGTTCTGCAGTTTTAGCAGCAGAGGAGGAGATGGAGGTGAAAGAAGGGATGGATGAAGGTGTAAGTGATGAGGAGTGAAGGGAGAGAGAGGAGAGATATGGGGAGGAGGAAAAGGAGGAGAAAAAGAGGGAGGATTGAAGGGATTAAAAAGAGAAGATGAAGAAGAAAGACAGTACAGCTGAGATGATAAAGGAGGAGAAGGAGTGAAGGGAGGATGGAGGCATGATCACCTAATCTTGAAGAGAAGTGGCTGGTAGTTCTCCAGTTATGGCCACATGCATGTTCTGTGAGGTCACAGTGACCTTTGACCTTTGACCTCTGACCACCAAAATCTAGTTCAGTTCATCCTCGAGTCCAAATGAACGTTCAGGCCAAATTTGAAGAAATTCCCTCAAGGCGTGGTGACGAACATCCAAAATAAAGGTGAGAGAAAGAAGAAAGAGAAAAAGGAGGGATGATGAGGGATAAAGGAGAGAGGGGGGAGGGAAGGAGGGATGGATGGATGGATGGATGGTGGGGAGAGACAGGAGAGAGCAGGACAGAATAAGAGAGGAATGAAGAAAAACAAAATGATTACGGAGTAAAGATGGAGAGAATATTCAGAGGTGAAGCAGAGAAAGAAAAGAAGGCGAGGGATGACGAGGGAGAAAAGGGTGAGAGAAAAGGGTGAGGGTGGAGGGGGAAGAAATTGACACAGAAAAAAGGTAGAAAATGGAAAGAAAGAAGAAAAGCGAAGGAAGAAAAAGAGAGGAGGGAGAGTGGGAGTAGAGTGCAGAGTGATTTATTTGCTGTGAATTTACTGAACACACACTTGTGCGTGAATATGTGGACGATATAAATCTGTGCAGCAGAAAGTCCGACGGGTGCGATACAATAATCGAACTACACTTCCCATGGTGCAACACAAACATCCGCTCAGCTCACCCAGGTCTGCAGCTGTGTACTGGTCTCCTCTGAAGTGGACTACGTCGTCCTGGTAGACCGGCTTCCTCAGGTTTTGTCGCTCGCACACTCTGTTCAGCAGCTGCCGGGGCGTCAGCTGGTCTCGCCACTGGTTCACCCCCGACCTTAGACGCAGACAGAGAGCACGTGTGACGCTCTTTAAACTTTATTGAAAACGAATACAGGAACAGTAGGTCAGGTGATTACTACTCACACACAGTAGGACTGGGGCAGACCGCACATGGCTCCGTATTTGGACAGGAAGCGGTTCTCCAGGTCGATCACCGTCTCGCCGATCTTCTCGTCTTTGGTCAGCATGTCGTGGTCGTACAGCATCACCCGCAGGTCCTTGTCCAGAGGGAGGGAACAGATGAGCTCAAACATCCTGGAGGAAAAAAACAAGACACAACGACTGAAGGAGCTGAAGAGTGACCACGTCTGGACGTGAGGTTGCGACCTGATATTTTATGATGTGATGCTGTGGTTGCACTTGACGTAGTTCCACGTTACGTGATGTGATTTGACTTGATGAGAGTTGACGTCACATGAAGCGACATTTCTGGAAACGTTACATGATATTTTGTAACATGGCGTGACGCGACGTGATGTTTTTGTTACGTGACAGTTCTTGTGTTATGATGTAACAGAATGGAGGCTGACATGAAAGGAGAAGACGTGACATGAGGCGACGAGCTGTTTTCAAAGTGACCCTGAGTCCTAACACTGTGCAACATGAGAACAAATCTTCAGAGTAAAGAGACTAAGAGGAAATCTGAACTTTGACCTCTGAAGATGAAACTTCACTGTGAGCAGATGTAAAGAGTTTTCAGTCTGTCAGGAGCTGCACTGAGTGTTCGCTCAGCTCTCCTCTCTGTCCTGATGCTGTGATTGGTGTGAGTGTAGTGACCCCTACTGGTCTGAAGATGAACAAGGCTCAGAGGCAGAGAGAAGGACGGAGGAAACAATGAAGAGAATGAGCAGGAAAACTGATCAGATAATGACTCAATCTGTTGAATTCAAGCATGCGGTCATCAGTGCTGTTAATGTGACTGTAAACCCTGTGATACCTTCATGGAAAATATCACATTAGCTTCAATCTGAGTAATGTGTTTGGGTTGGAAACAGCAAATCCACCCATCATTTAGCTTGTTAGTTAAATAGCTGTGAGTTTTGTGAGTAGGTGCAACTAAAACCACAATTATATGTGACACAATTAAACTAAAAAAAGTGAGAACGTAAGAGGAGTGAGAACCCAGAAAACTCAGAGGCAACAGGTGGTTTTTCCAAGGCCTCATATTCAATGCATGTCAGTCCACTAAAACAGACTGAAGACTGAGGTTTTATCTCATTAAAAATGTGCTAATTTCCCAGAAACACTGGGTAAAGCCAGGTTCAATATTGTTCTAAATTTCAATTTGTTGACATATTAGATTCAACAGTCAATAAAATGATCAATCTTTGCCATTTTTTAGGTATAAAATGTTCTATAAATCAGGCTATAAATGACATACGAGCAAACACTTCTGTATAAACCTTAATAATATAGATAAGAATAATACTGGAAAGTTTGGTGCATGTAAAAGCTGCTGAAGTGGAGATTTGTGGCTCAGTATATGAGAAGAAACTCATTTTGAATAAAGGGCCTTTGAAGATCTGTATTATAATTGAAATGTACAGACGTAAATAGACAAACTGAAGGAAAATAAACAGCTAAACGTGTGTTTTGGATGTTTTCTTCCTACTTATATGAAGGGGACAAAGAGCATGACCTCCTCACATGTTCAGAAACACATTCAAACCCAGGTCCCTGTGTCAAAGTGCAAACAAACAAGGCATCGAAAGGGGTTTGTTGTCTTTTTTTAACAAAAAGTGACCCAGTGGGTGTTTCTGTTTGAAGAGGTGGAGGCAAAAACCACTTCACAATCACATCAATAAAGTCTGCACCCGGACTGGACTTTTCCCTGGAAGTCTGCAGACTCGATGAGCTGTGGGTTTGGATCAACCCTCAACACTCGCAGACTTCCCGGAAACATGCCCGTAGTAGTCTGCGAGTTTGGAAATTCTGGGAAGTCCGGACATTTGGATTCAGCTCAAGGGGACATTACGTACTTTCCAAAGACGGGGTCCAGTGTACAGGGGATGTAGTTTTCATGGTCGCTGATGGTCTTTTTCCCCAAGGTGATCTTCACATAGGGGTCGCACTGAAAACACAAAGCGTTCATGTCTTTTTATTTCAGCCTCCTCTGTACAGTAAACTGTTCGATAATAGTAATCTGATACCGTTCTGTACCTTCCCGTTGGTGTCTTTAGGCTGCAGTCCTTGAGCCTGGATGACGTAGACTCGGACCAAACACTCCTCAATGCCGTTGGGAGGAAGTTTTCTGAACTGTCTCGGGGGGGCAGGGGTGGAGGGGTCGTCTGGCAGGGGGTAGATCTTAAACATACCCTGGTTAGTGACGGGGAGGAAGGGTTTGTGGGGTCAGAGTGGACAAGATGCAGTTAAAGGGGTGAGCATCAATAAGGGAAAATCAACATTTTAATTCAGATTAAAAAGTGACGTAAAGTTGAATTTTAGTGAAATAAAGGTCAGTACGAACTCATGTTCTACATAAATACAAAGGCGAACAAATGCAGTGTAACATAACTGAATTTAAAAACTTTACCTTGAACTCTCCCACCACTGATGGATCTTCTCCTTCGTCCTGAGACTTTCCTCTGTACAGTTTGAACGTCTGACAGAAATCAGAGAGACCCTCAAAACCCTCGACCTTCTCCAACTCCTGGTCGTACACCTGAGGAAGAGGAGATTACGTATTTAGATGTGAGGGTATAACGTAGTAAATAGATGGAGGCAAGGGCTGAAAAAGAGGGGGAAAGAAAGATGAAAGGAGAAAGAAGACAGAGACAAAGAAGAAGAAAAGAGAGAGAAAGAAAAGGAAAGAAGAAGAGAGGAAAGAATGCACAACATGCTCATGTTTTTCTATGTTTTTGTCGAATAATTAATTTTTACAACATCATGGTTAACAACTGAAACACACACACACACACACACACACACACACAGCGGTATTTGCTTTATTTTTAACAGTCTTTATCAGGCTGCCAACAGAGCGAACAAAGACACACACACACATTATTCTATATGGCATCATAGCTGAGTATTGGCCAACGTAATTCCACTGGTATTGGATTTAAACTGCAGCCAAAAGCTACTCAACACTATATTACACTCGCACTGCAGGGGCTGGCACAAGACAGTGTGTGTGTGTGTGTGTGTGTGTTCTTGTGTGTTCTTTGTGTGTGTGTGTGCAGCATGTCTAAATGTGTACATAATGTATCTGGGCAGGGGCGTCTATGTGTCAAAAGCACAAAAAGATTCATTTGTTTTCATTAGCGATGTTTGTTTACATCAGACACACACACACACACACACACACACACACTGACACACACACACACACACACACACATTCCCTCATTCTTTCCCTATCATCGAAGTATGACAGCCCTGCGGCGTGTTGCTGAAAAGGCGAACTCTTAAAAAACGCGAGCTGGAAACTGGTTCACAAAACTACTGTGCTATTATGAAGGGGAGGAAGACGGGGAGGAAGAGGGTGAGGGAGGGGGTGAATATATAATATAAATGCTGTTTTATTCCTATGTTAGAAGAAGAAAAATGTTGGACCGTATGAATTCAACCAGTCAAGCACAGGAGGGAATTCCATCCTCAGAAATCGTCAGAAAAGAACTCCAGGAAAACAAAACTTGCTTGAGAATTATCACGTTTTTAAGTTTTCTTCAGTATCACAGTAATGCAGTGGTAGTTGTCTCCACATGCATGGGTTTATTGCAAACAGGAACAGATATTAGGTAATTCGGCATACTTTTAATGTCACCAGTTTAAAAAAAAAATGGGTGGATGGCTCAAGTTTTAGCCCATAGCTTGACCCACGGAATTCATGGTATTATACCTCCTCATAGACTTAATCATACATCCAATTTTATCCCCCCAAAATTAAGTAGATTTAGCCAGAGACTTTGGTTTAAAAGCAATCTCATTATTTGACAACACATAATTTTGCAGTGTTGTTTGAAAAAATAAAAAAGAAACAGAGCTGTCATTCTTTGTATGATGTACAACTGGTGGTTTTTTGAGATACTGGCGTCGAAAGTAATCCATTAAAATGAGTTGAAAGGGGGAGGAGAAAGGTTATGAAAGCAGCAAGATGCTTTCCATCGTCTGTAACGTTTTTTTGTAATTAAAAACCAGAGGGAACAAAGAGGTTAGTTAGGAAAGAGCGATGCGGGAGATGAGGAGAAAAAAAGAGGGAGGAGGAGGAGGAGGAGGAAGAGGATGATGATGAGAGGAATGAAGGGTATATGGTCGAAGATTTTGGGCGTAGTGGGGTGAAAGAGTTGGAAAAGCAAGGGTGAGGAACGGGAGAAAGAGAGGGTGATGAGGGGGGATGATGTAAACGAAAGAGAGGCCTGGAAACAGCAGTTCATTTCAATACTCAAACACCAAACCCAGTACCAAGGGAGAGGGGGAGAAGGTTCAGACAAAGCACTAGTGGTTGTAGGGTTGGTATATGATACGTAGAGGTAATAGGCAAACACCACATCAATTATTAGTGATTTAACTTCTTCTTAAATAGATCTTTCCTCTATTAGACGAGGAGACTGATACCACACAAGCAACCATCAGAATCTACCGAACTTAGCTTAGCACAAAGACTGGAAACAGGGAAATGCATCAATCTGTGTAGAATCTCCATGTAGTTTGGGTTGAAATGGTTGGGTTTGGGCACAAAAACCACTTGGTTAGGGTTCCGGAAAGATCGTGGTTTGTCCAGTTACTCATCTCGAACAGTGCCGCAAAGTTCCTGCCATCCTCACCTCCTCCTAATGAGCCAAAAATTATCTTATAAAAGATCAGTCACTTGTATGAAAAGTTTCATGCGTCAGATTTGATAAGTCAACTGATCTCGTAGCACGCATTAAACATGTAAGACAGACAGAAGAAATGATCAAGCTGTAGCCCAGATTCCGGCCTCTTCTGGTGAGTTGAAACGCCAGATCGGCTGAATCAAACCTAGCGAACAATGGGTTAACAAACTTTCACAGGTTTTTGCAGACTTACATACACTAGATAACAACAGGTGTGGGTTTTCAGACGTGCATCCAATGGTGAAAAGTTTCTCTAATCCAGGAAATAGGAAAGGAGACATTCATAGTTGTACATCAGAGCTATGAGTTTATATGGTTGTAAACTATGATGGTAGTAAAAAGGAAGGATTGTCTTATCTAAAACTAACATCTTTTATTACCTCATGAACTCTATTTTCTTTGCACTCTTAGAGTCTTTTCTTTGCCTTTGAAATAAAGTAATTTAATCAAAGAAAATACTTTTCTGTAAAGGTGAAGCTGAGGTTGAGGAGGTTTAAGAAAGCATGGATGATGCAAATGACAAAATGACAAAGTCTGGAAACACTGGCTCACTGAAGGACAACTAATTCCAATCACCTGGTGGGGGGAGAAGGTGAAAGGGAAGGAGATGAACGAAGTCATAACAAGAATGGAAACAGCAGCGTCTTTGTGACAGAAGCAAAACCAACCAATTCTACTGTCAAGGAGGGAGAGGGGTGAGCCAAGGACAGAGAGACTTTACAGTAGACAGAGAGAGGATATTGAAGAAGACAGTACAAAGAAGGTTAAAAGGGGAGAGGAAGGAATTAGGTGAAACTGAGCAGGTGGAGGCAAGAAATGTGGTGATGTGATGTACCCACCGGCAGCCACACATGGACGTAATTAAGCCACTTTAAAACCCAGAGTGCAAAAAAATAGCTCCTTTTCAAAGTCACAGCTCAGTCAAATCTGAGCCCAGATGATACACATACTTTTAGATTCACTGTGATATGCACTTTCCAAGGATGCAATTTTCTCTGATGTCCATCATGACTAAACGTCCATGAGTCTGCTTAGAAATCATATTTTCTACATCTTGATGCCCAGATCAGGGCAACCTCAACCATTTTTCAAATTTAAATCCGATTCTGGAAAACACAAATACTGATTTTTTTTTCCAATAAAAAGGTGAAAAACATCTGTTGAAATGATTATTATTCACTCCAACCAGAATTAATTCAGTAGCTGTGCACATAATTTACTTACTCAGAAAGTTTATTTAGTGAATTTGGATCAATATACCTTCTCAGACAATTTACTTTTACTTAAGATTATAAGATCATATTAAGTTACTGTCCCTATCATTAGTGGATGAAACTTTAGCCTCACAATTCAGATTGTTCTAATTTCTAATTGGCTTAACTGGTCGTGATATATTTAGCCATTTCCATAGCTCACTTTCTAGTAGACCTCCATGGTGGCAGGAGAGGATGGAAACAGAAACATAAAGGTGACAGAAAAGGAGTCAACAGCAGAGAGCGAGGCTGAGAGAAAAGGTGAGTGTATTAAGAGAGAGAGGGAGGTTTAGCTCGGGTCAGAGCGAGGCTGGAAACTGTGCCTCAGCTGACAGCGGCGACCCAAAGATCGTCAAAGGGCAGAGGGAACAGAGGAGGCAGGAGTGCGATGAGAAAGGAGGTGGCAGCGAAGGGGGTGAGAGGAAGGTAAAGGAGGCTGGAAAAGGTTGGAAACAGTGGCTCATTTCCCTGTGACAGTAGCAGATCTGAGAAAAAGGGTTTGTCAAAGGAAAGAAAAGAGTGGAGTGGGGAGGGGGATAAATAAAAAGGAGGCGTTGGCACAGGAGTAGGTGGAGGGGAGGGGATGAGGAGAGGGTAAAACCGAGGCAAAGCGACGGTGGAACCAGTGGCTCATTGGTCATTTTGCTAGTTTCCATCCAGCTGTCAAGTAAATTCTCAGCAAAGTTTTGAAATGTCGCAAAAACTCAAAAGGCGACTTAGATGTGTTTCCATCGGGCCAGGGTGAAACCATTTTAATAGGCTTCCTGAACAAAAAATACACCCACTAGAAAAATGGAAAGAGCCTTTCAGGGGTCAGCGACTGTTGGGCGAGCTGTTATTGTTCTCTATTGTGCCATTAGCCGCATTTTAATGTTTTCATGTCAAGGAAAAGACAAAGAAATGTACTTTAACGCTGGAGCACGTATGACAAGACCTTTCTGGAACATGTCTGGTGGTTTGAAGGTAATTTTCAAATACTACTTGGCCACATATTTGACTGATGCATCCAAAATTGATCATATGATTTATTAATCTTACACAAACCTAGTAAAAGTAAGGATACATGCAGAAAGCTGAAGGACCAAGTAAAATCTCCATTAAAGAAGAGAAAAGACAGAGTTAAAGCTGCTGCACTGATGTGAAATGGCTTTCAAGGGAGAAGGTCAGAGGTTTAATTTAAGAGTAATAAAAAAAGGCTAAATTCTGACATGATTAGTCATTTGTTTGGGCATCAGACAAGAAGACTGACGTGTGCTCTGAGTCCCGGTGGAAGAAAAGGTCGGCGTTTGGGCCGAGAGAATCGGGATAAGGGTTGAACAGAGCGTGGGCGATGATGGCGGCAGTTGGGGGGGGGGTTGCTCTTGGGACGGTGGCTGAACCGTGGCAGACTCGAGGACCAAAGAGAGAGACGTTGATGACCGCTGACGTGATCGCTCGTTTTTGGACTCGCCGACATCGGTGAGTGTCCCACTGTGGCGTTCCCGAGGAGAATTCACCACGGATGAGTCATTGGAGTTGTTCGGAAAACGGCCGGAATGTCACGGCGCCGGGACTGCGAGGATGGGGCATGAGAAGAAGAAGAAGAGGGAGGTGAAGGAGGAAGAGGAGGAGGAGGAGGAGGAGGATGGTGGGACGGACTGACGGAGGGAACTGGCAGGACGGCAAAAATGTGATTTAAATGGTGAAGTTTGGGGCAACAAGCAAAACATTTTAAGAAAGTGGAACAAAGGGCTGCACTGTCTCCATCTTCTTCATGTTTTCCTCTCTCACACTCTGTCTTTCGTCTTCCTACTTGGTTGATTACCTTCGTTACAATTTCTCATTGTTTCTTAACCTTTCTTTGCTCCAACAGATGCATAAACACAACTTTCAGCCTGGATTTCCATCTGCACACACACACATGCACAAGTACTACAATTTATTTTTACTACTGATATATTATTGTTCATTTCTTTCTAACAACATTATGATGTCACAGTAAAGTTGACCTCTGGCCTTTTGGGTATTAAATGTCATCACTTCATCATTATATCCTATTAGACATTTGTGTTAAGTTTTGTCATTATTAGAAGTAAAAATGTTTGAATTTTTCTTACAGCCAAAAACATGTTTTGTGAGATTACAGTGACCTTGACCTTTGACCACCAAAAGGACCTTAGAGTCCCACTGAATGGTTGTGCCGAAGTTGAAGAAATTTCCTCAAGGCATTACTGAGATGTCATTGCATTCATGAGGTCAGAGACGAACCCAAAAACATAATGCCTCCAGCCACGGCTGTTAGCAGCAGGAGGACTGAAAAATCAATGGATAAGAATAAATATAATAAATGCTAACAAGAATGCCTCAACATGAAGATTTGTTTTTGTCTTTGTGCCATAAACTGCATGGACTGCAAAAGAAAACTAGCAATTAGCATCTAGTAACTTTGAATTTAATAAGATAGTGAAAAGTTTTAATCTGTGTTTTTGACTTGCGCTGCCCATTGATAATCTGGTAAATCTACAGTTCATATCTGCAAGCACTAACTCTGTGTCATCTGGGTTCATGTTAGCACTGCTACTGCTACTAGCTGCTGATTCTTACCAGAATACCATGTCTCATGTTAGCTACCAAGCATGTAGCGTGTAGTGAAGTGCAAAATACATAAAATTTACTGTATATCCAGCTAATATTTGGTGTTTTACCTGATAAATTACTGAAAACACTCACTTATTTTCTGTATAATGACTCCTCAGCTTATTGTGTGAACCAAATCTATCAATCTCAACACACACACATGCATCTAAAAAACACCTCACACCGCATCTCTTACCTTCAGCGTGTCGAAGCCTCTCTCCAGGTAAGTCCCGCACTTGTTTTTCTCTCCGGTCGAGGTGTAGAACTTACTCCACCAGTCCATGAACTCTTCTTCCTGTTGGTCACATATTCAGGAGGTCAGAGGTCGGCAGGTTGTGACAGTGAACTGGAGATATTTAAAAAGCTTAATATGGTGAGATAAGTCTTTAAAAACATTAAAACATTAAGATGTATGTTATCTTCACCACTTCAAATTCTTGTTCTTCTTTAAATGTTTGGATTACTGAAACCCATTAATGACCTTTGACCTTTAAAACCCATGAAAAGCCCTGTAGTGTAGTGCTGTTTGCCTTTGTAGAGCAGCTCAGTGCCGAGCTCAGATTTTTTCCAGTGATTGCATAGCAACATGGAGTTAGCCAACTCACGTCAACACGAGTAAAAGAAAAAAATCTGCCTCTGGTGGCTCTGTGGCATTAAGGTCATGGTATATGGGCATTCTGAGGCAATGGAAAGGGGCAACGTTTGGAACAGGAGCAGGTACAAAGGGAACAAAACCAACATGGACGAAAAAAAGTTACTAAATATATGTGTATGTATAGATGAGGAGAATTCTTCTAAGCTCTTTTCCATCATTTCTCTGCACATAAATGTTCGGCAGGTACCAAACAGATGAGCAGGACAATTCAAGCCTCATTTATGTTGTTCAGTCACATTCTTGGGACTTATTTTTGCCTCCGGGTGCATGATGTGTGTGGTCAGAACTTCTCTACAGGGACTGCAAATACTCTAAAGTGAACTTCAGCTTGTCCAGGGACTCTGGGTCTGACGTTTAACCTCCTTTAGTATCGGCTGATGTAATGCATGTGTGACTCAGATGGTGAGGAAGAGATGGGACAAAGGCAATGTTTTTGCAAGTCACAAGAAAGACTGAAGTCTTGGCTGTGAGGTCAAGACCAAGTCCTAAACTTTGTGCTCTGAGTCCTGATTTCCAGCAGAGCTGGATGTTAATTATAGCTAAAGTCTTTTCGTCTGAATATATACTGATCAGCCACAACATTAAAACCACAGACAGATGAATTGAATAATATTGATCATCTCATTACAATACAATGTTCTGCTGGGAAACCTTGGGTCCTGACATTCATCTGGGCGCTACTTTGACATGTACAACCCACCTAACCATTGTTGAAGACGAAGCACACCCCATATGCCAATGACACTCCCCAATGGCAGGGCCAAAAACTTCTCAGAAATGTCTCTAGGAGCACAACAAAGAGCCCAAGGTGTTGACCTGGCGTTCAAACTCTCCAGATCCCCCAATCTGATTCAGCATCAGTGGGATCGTCTGAAACAAGCCAGATCCATGGAGGCCCCAACCTGCAACCCACAGGACCCAAAGGATTCACTGCCAATGTCCACTAAAGGACACTGGGAAAAGGTGAACCTACACAATGTTTGGCAGGTCCCACAGATGCTGGATCAGATTGGGATCTGGGAAGTTTGGAAGCCAGGAGGACCCTGTTGCCATGGGGGTGGGGGGTAGGGGGCTTGGTCTACAACAATATTTAGGTGGGTGAGACTTGATTCACACACTTAAGTTTTATTCTTTAGATTCTTTTCATTTTGTCATATTAGCGCTACGCTATCAGATTCATGAGCTTAATCAGTAGAAACATTAGTAAAATTTTTTTTTTTTTTTTTCAAATATCATGCACTGCTGCATTATAGGACCTCTTACAGACTTACCCACTGTAACATCTAGCGTCCACGTTAAGAGCAAAAGACAAGTTAGACAGATGTTAAAGGTCATTATATACTGTGCTGTACACTCAGACACACAAATGCTGACACAGTGCATCCACACACACTAAAATAACAGGATTAAACACAGCCTAAGTAGCTTTTCAACACATTTCTTAATAGTTATTCTCATAACACTTTAAGGATTTCATTCCAAAATGAAACATACGCCGTTTAAAAAAAGGAAAAAAATAGAAAAGAAATAAATCCCTGTATTACAAAATGACTGCTGGCATGAAAGTAAAGGCTGTTAAAGTCTTACTATTACAGCAATGAGTCATCCTGAGGCCAGCACTTACTTACAATGTCGTTCTGTTTTGGAGGATAAAATATCTTTGTTTTTGAAATGTTGACTGATGGCTTTTTGTGGCTTGGATACAAGTCACTTTGATTTATAAGATATGATTTTTTAGGGGGGATATATAACATCTTTGAATGAAACCCTGTTAT
The DNA here is from genome assembly GCF_001640805.2 of Lates calcarifer. Taxonomy (NCBI): domain Eukaryota; kingdom Metazoa; phylum Chordata; class Actinopteri; family Centropomidae; genus Lates; species Lates calcarifer. The sequence goes on from NC_066846.1 coordinate 13,280,277, forward strand.
TTGCTTTTATCAAGACTTTTTATTTTCTCAAGTATGAAGCAGTGTCATCCATCAAATTTACTAAAAGTCTGTTCACATTGGCAACGTGGAGCAGTGGTAGCTTTTAAAACACTCTTTTTTTTTATAGGTATTTTCTCACAGAAGCAAAACCTCTGTCTGTCTGAGAGTGTGTGGTGACGGCAGCTCATTGGCCCCGACACAATGAGTAAACTACAAAGATGGGGGAATACCAATGGGACAGATCAAACTACCGGCCTTGGCCCCTTCACACACATACACACAAAAACATACATTTCAGTTCGACCCGTCCCCGCCCTGCAACCTTCAACCCTCTGAGGAACACTCGAGCTTAAAACACACTTGTGACGCATGCACCACTTTTTCCTTTGTGAGTGTGTTTAGGCATAAATGTAGAACAAAAGTGCTCTTATGGCACTGGCTTGGTGTGGAATCCCCTTTCTCCTACTTCCCACAGACTCAGAGACACACACATATACACACAAACTGAGGAGGGAGGGGAGGGAAAACTATGGAATTCCTCATTTTTCCAAAGTGGCAGCATGGCATGGAAAAGGGCAGCACGTGGCGTTTAACTAGGACATGACACACACACACGTATGGCGCTCGGTGTCTGAGGCGTGAAGTGTCTGGTGTGTGTTAATGCGTCCTCCGAGTGCGGCCGGTGCCAAGCATTGATGACAGGGGCGCCAGAAACTGTGTGCGTGCACCCACCAGAGTGTGTCAGGGTGTGTACGCTCCACAAGTCCACGACTCCTGATTCAGACAGATTAAGGCCGTTGGCGCAGCGCTCCAGACTGGGACTTGTATTAAGTATACACTTGAGAGATCGAACGCACACACACACATAAACACACACACACACACACTGGCTGCAGTGGTCTGTTCAGGGTGTCAGTGTGGTTTGTAGCCTATCATTACGCCCTGCAGGGAAAGCCAGGCTAACCAAACCAGACTGGCACTGCCAAGAACGCTGCGAGCAGAATGAGACTGGGTTTCTGAGCTGCTCCATGGAGGCTTTCTTTTCTTTTGGGTGGTGGGAAATCCCTTGCACAGCAGGGTCAGAGGTCAAAGCTCCACAGCTGAATCCTCGAAACCCTCCAGTCCAGACGCAGAACTGTTGGAGCATTCAAGAGCTTTTTGTTGACTGAAGAGAAAGTGTAAATACCAGTGATAATCCCTGACAACTTCCAGGAGTTTAAAGTCCAAGCCATGACACTCCACTTAATCTCACATGAGGAACAGCTATGATCCAGTTCATTGTAAATTTGAGTGGTTTAAACAGCAGAGATGGGACGATTTTACTGAATTTCCATCATAGGGATGATGAGAATACTTTCATTAATTACATTTACTTTGTCCAGGAAAATCAGGACATGAAATTTTCATATCGTCCCATGCCTAGTGGGAACTTTAAGACCATGGACCATCATGAGCCTCCAGCAGCTTTAATGCACTCGGTGAAAACCTGCTGAGGCATTTGATAGGAATAACAACCTGCAGACTATTGGCCCTGTATGGTACATGACTGGCCACCCCTGGATTAAGGGACAATGGGGGCTACGAAGGTTATGAATTGGAGCTGATTTCCACACATCACAACTGGAGGAGACTTTCAGACCATTGTGTCAGACCTCTTCACCTCAATATAAAGACACAGCTTCAGTGTCTTCAGCTTTGGTGCTTTGAGAAAGAATTTCCCGAACCACCTCCGCATCAAGCCAAAAACCTGCACTGATTTTCTTCGACCCCATTCTGTATCTCCAAAATAAACTGGTCAACGTGAAGAATGTGGAAAAACTGGGGTAGATGTTTCAGCAGAGTTGTTGTCATTCCCTCCACTGTGGTTTTGAGGCACAGCACCAAAACTCAAGTAAAATTCTGCGGCATTTTCACATAAATAAATGTCTTCTTTGCTATCACTGATTGACATTACACAGTAGTGACTTAATCTATGTCCAATTCCCAAAAAGCTTTTCCATTTGCTGTGCTACGCTCAAGCTGCCTGCTCATTCTTTTCTTGGAAATTTTTCTGACGTGTAGGAAACGATGCATACCAGATTTCTCGCTATAGTTTGGAACAACCTGAAGAAGAAGTGGGTAGTTAGTATTAGCAGTGATAGATACCATTGCAACATGGAGGGATCACCACTTTAAAGATAAAAAAAATCGCCACCAATGACGCTTCTACAAAAATATTTACGTTGTTTTTTTCTTTGCCAGTAAGGTGATTTGCAGGCAGCATGTTTCGGTTAAAACTGGGCTAAATTTGGGTAAACAGTCAGAGTTTTTTAGGTGTTTAGGTTACATATAGCCATTGTTTCACAAACAAGCCTGGGAGCCTTCATAGACATGTTGACATGGCACTTATACCGTACATAACCTACGGGTGCCCTAACCTAAGTGCTTATTGAATCGTCTAACAGAATCTAAAACCTCCTGTACCAAAACAAATCTGACAAATCTGTTTGCAGAGGTTTGCTTCTTCTTCTGTCACTTTGGTCTGGACAACCAAGTGCAACAAGAGAAATATACCTTCTAGGATGCACTGTCTGAAATATCAACCATCATTCTCTTTCGAAAACTACATCATGTCTCTTTCTCCACAGTGACAGCAGGTTTTTCATCCAGCCTTAGAAAAATGGGTAAAAGAACTTTTAACTTTAGGCATGATTAAAGACATTGTCTTTAAACGTTTGTTTCAAACATACTGAACCCGTAAAAGGGGCGTTTTATCTGCCACCAAACGCAGCTTCTTGTTGTGAGTGAGTGATGGTGTTAATGCTAATGTTGACTATGTAGCAATAGCAAAAACTTTCATATAGCACCTTTAAAGTTGCATTAACTGATATTTTTGGCCATTGGGGAAGCTGAAATCAGTAACTAATTACTAGATAGACCGACATGACATAAATAACCAACCACAGACGTCTGTTTTTATGTGCCATATAGGGATTGTTAACTCACAAGTATCCGATGTGCTAAAGTCTGGCTAACAGTGAACCAATAAAAGCACTGCAGCCATGTCATCCAGACATGCAGGGACACATTTGAATGACATTCTGGGCAGCAAAATATGTGCAGCGTTCAGATTCTGGAGGTGAACAGCAGCTTACATCAGTCTGTGGCTGGAATTAGCAGAACAAGAAAAACAATAATGATTTAGTAAGCTATTTTGACATCTTGTTTCTGGTCACAGTGTCATTATAAGGCCATAAATGTGTGTTTCATAAACCCCAAAAAATGCCACAATGTCCCCTGGCATGAAGCCATTTCAGTTAGTTTCTCTGGTCTGAAAGCAGCCAGGAAGGATTTATGGAACTAGAGGCAAACTACAACATTTTCAGAGTGGGATTTTAACCAATCTTGACTGGTTTTTGGCGAAAAACTGGAATAGTTTTGATGGGAATTAATGATGGAGGAGAGGCACCAGTACAACCACAATTATTGAAGGGGCACAAATTCATATAAAGCACGTCACCAACAGAAAACATAAGACACAAAAGCCGCATTATGTGGAGGCGACTTGACAGCTTTTTCAAATGCAACTAAACTTATGGAAGGAGTGAAAAAACAAGAAAAGACGGAGGTTTGGTCTGATCCGTGACAAATACTGTCATCAAGCCTGGATGCTGCAGATGAAACGTGACACACAATGTTCATTTTCCATCTGAGCGACGCATGATCTCAAATATCTCGAAGGGGGGTCAGTGCCTCCGAGGGTTTGAGGAGCCATGACCCTACTGACAGCCGATCTTCTTAAACTTTTCCAACTCTGAAACTAAATCTGACTGATCCGCCTTGGAAGGCGCAACTGCTGAGCGCACACTCCGCTGCGGTAATCTGGTAATCATCAGACATACGCCCATGACCCGTTTTTTTGGTCGCAACCCAGAGATTAAGAAGCCAGGATTTACAGCACATGAGAGAGCGAGTATTTTTTTTTTCTGGTGCCATGAGATATTAACCCTCCCCTCTTTTTCCTCATTTAAGTCAAACTTTTTCTGATTCTTTTCATTCCCCCTGCTTCATTTTTAGTCACTCTCTCCCTCCTCAACCCTCTCTCATTTATCCCTCCCTCCCTCTGTCAGCCTTCAGTAACTGTCTGCTTACAGAGAGTTGTGGTATAGAGGATCTATAGCAGCTCTGTTGATTTTGGCCCCATCCAGACAAGAAAGCCAAGCCTTTAATTTGACTGGTTTCAATATTGACCCTTAATAAAACAAATATCTTTGTTTGGAGAGAAAGGAATCATCCCCAATTACTGTCGAGCAAGTGGGGAGAGAGCTACTACTGGATGTGTGTTATTTGTGTGCACAGTCTGGTCCAGGTCAAGTTAAGTCGTCAAATTGACCTGGCTTAGATAAATAAAATGGAAGAATGTAACAAGGAGCGTGGTCTCCCGTTCGAATCTGGGATCAGATTTCTTCTGTAACCACAACGGCTCAGTGTGCGTATAAAGTATTTTCCTGAGTCGAGACCAAAAGAGCAAAAAAATGTAAAAGTTTCTTGTTTCATCCAAAAGCAAAAGAACAAATTTGTTCTTCGTCTTTATCTCATTCCTTCCAGATCAACCTTCACCTCTCTGCAGCCAGAGTTATCCATCAGTGTCTTACTTAAAATAAACTTCATCAATAAAAGGACTTTTACTCTAAAATTAGATCTCTGCTACTGTCTGCTGCCTTGCAAGTGAAGCAGGTTCCTATGCTCCTCATAAAAATATGAACTTTTTCCTGACTATTTTTGAATGCCTGCAATACAAATCATAGATATTTGTATTTTTCCTACAGTTCCTTGGTGTCCATTCATTTCTGCTTTCTTGCCAAGAGTTAGACGACAAGACTGATGATGTCTGAATGCGAAATATGAAGCTTCCACCAACAGCTGGTTAGCATATTTGAGGGACCAGGAAATGGTCCCTGTAAAACCACACTTACATAGTCATTTTTAGACTTTCGTTTTTGTACGAGTCAAACAAATGAGATATGATGTGTTAAAGCTTTTGAGGTGGTGGTGGTGGTAGGCAGATCACGGTAAATATGGACAAAGATTTATGCTAAGCTAAGCTAACCTGCTGCAAGTGTTAACTTCATATTTATCATACGGACATCTTGTTTGTTCCAAGGGAAGAGTCTCATTGCTAGTATTTGAGGTTACATTAGCCACCACTACCACAAGACACCCAAATCTGTCAGCAGCTTCCCTTGCATTGTGGGTAATGTAGGCACCAAGTTTTGAGGAAAAATGGATGAAGAACACATTAAATAAAACCTATATCTGTAGTTGTGCTGCATCGATTTTCATACTGTTTTGAAACTGTCCACTTTGAGTCCGACAATATTAAATCAGGTATTCTTTTAAAGGTGCTGCACATACATTTTTGCTACATAGCCAACGTTAGCATTAACAGCTGTTTATGTGTGCTTTTTAAATCATAACTGAGATGTTTTTCATACAAGCTTTTAAATTAATGTATTAAATGTGAGGTTACATAAAAGTATTTATGTTTTAAAAATCCACATTGCTTGTTGCCAGTGTGAACAGATCTGTCTCAACATTTCTCTAATATCATGAGGAAAATGAGGTTATGATGAAGGTGTGGCAAAGAAGAAAGAAAAGTAGAACCATCTATGTAAATTTGATGGTTAAAAAAATCAAGGTTTAACGCAGGCAAATGGAAAAAGTATGTTTGACATTCAGGTTAAGTGTTTGAACATGAATGAAAGAAATGAGTTAAAAGGTGAGTTTGTTACCTACATGAAGGCTGGAGCTAGAGGTTGAAAGGTTAATGATTGCTGAACTGGCTCCATCTGCAAGCTATAAGACACATACACATATAAAAGACATATACACTTCAAGGTTAGCTGGTTAGATCAGCCAATGAAGAACTGTAGTATGTTGTATACAACAGGTAATCAGTCAAAAAGAAGGTGTGTAATGTTAGAAATAAATTCAAAACACACTACATTCTTTAACACTAGCATCATTAGGCATTAGATGCTAATATTACCAGACATATTAGTGACTCAAACACACACAAACATCACCAAACAGCAACAATTAATCAAAAACACGGTGTCCAAAACATGGGAAAACTGAGCTTGTCGCCATTTTTCTTTCCCCGGGAGGTCCCGCGCTCTGTGAGGCGCCGACAGCGGCGCTCCGTTAATGCTAATCAGGCGCGACAAAGCCCCCAATTAGAAAGAAAAAGTGTTTACATGAGGTCACGGAGGAGCTGAGCGCATGGAGGAACAGAAGAAGAAGAAGAAGTAGAGAGGAAGGTCAAGGCAAGGACGCATCCGGAGCGTGAATACAAACAATATGGGTTAAAAAGATCCAAGGGACAAAGCTGGGTCACACTTTCTTTGGGTTGTTTGCTGTAGATACTCAATTTAATATTAGTTGGACTATTAATCAATTTATAATGAAAACCTGTCATCTGCGATACTGAATGTGTTTAACCTCATTCATTAGACTGATGTTCAGTAAACTTTCTTACAAAGAGTTAGATGAAAAGATCAATATCATTCGCATTTTATAAGTCTACAGTCAGTACAATGCTAGCTTAGCTTAGCATTAAGACTGAAAACAGTGGGAGGCAGCTGGCACAGCTCATTTCAAGGGTAAAAATCCAACTAACAGCACTTCCAAAGTGCAAAAACATGTAGTTGTGCTTATACAGAGTTGCCAGGCTAGCTAGTTCCCAACTTTATGCTAAGCTAAGCTAACCATCTTCTGGGTTTTGCTCCATACTTTTGCTTATGTAAAGGATCTGGATACTTCTTTCACCACAACACCACAAACCAACTAAAAGATGGAAGCAGTGGTGTTCCAGAGACTCCTGTGTTCTGATCGGTAAAATTATCAATTTATTTTTCAATGGAGTCTGGTATTGATATACAGTGATGTTTCTGGGTAAACAAAAAGGATCTCACTCCTCTCTGTATGAATTCTAATCCATAATGTTGTCAGACACTATAATAGCAGCCTGTCAGTGGCAAAAACAAGCACTGAACATCCATTGAGGTGGACGATTGACCATTGGCGCTTGCTGATTCCCAGTTCCTAAGATTTTTGTCCCTATCAATGTTTCCACCCAAAGACAGGGGAAAATAAGATGCAGGTGGTCTGTGGACTAGACTGACAGGTGTTTCTGTTCTAATCCTTATCAAAGTTAGGTTTTATTTCTGCATGAAAACAACCAGATAAAACAATGCTGTTTGTTGTTGAGGTTGCTGACCAAATGTTTCTCCCCCTCAAATTAAAATCACTGCATAAAAATGATTAATTGTTCAGCCCTGCTCAGAGTCTGCAAACGTTTTGGGTTGACGAGCGTGCAGAAGTTTTAGCTGTCACCGCAAATGTATTGGACGGTTGCGTCACTGTTATTGTATCCACACACAGAGAGCTGTTTTGATGTCAAAGCACTTTAATTGGATTTGGGGGGGGGGGGGACGTTAATGTCAGGGTGTGTGCATTAATTTCAACACCCCTGCTTGGACTCATCACACACATACTGATGAAAATTAGCTGAGCTCATGCTGCACATTTTTGGACCTTGGATGTCACCAAACATTTAATGCCACCCCCCTCAAACACAACAAGACAATTTAGTTTTTGCATCAGCGCAAGAAAATGGAAAACTCCTGTGTGCATGTCTGTGTGTTTTTGACATAGACTCCTTTTTGGGGATTAATCCCAGTTCACTGGGGGCAGTTTTTCCAATCTGGGACAAAAATCATGTCCCCACTTGGGAAAAAGCTGATTTTGGGGTCAGTGTTCAAGGTTAAGGTTTGGTTAAGTCTGCAGGAAATGAATGCAAGTCGATGTACAGAGTCCTCAAAAGTGTCCAAGATCAGGCTTGTTTTACCACCAAAAAATAGGGAGCCCACTATAAATGTGGGGTCCAACAGCTTCTTGGGTCCCCACAAAGGAGGCATACGAGGATCAGGGTGTACTTTCCATGGGAATTGATGGAAATATATGGGAATAAACAGGAATATATGTAAATTTGCAGAATTAACAGAAATATACAGAATTAATGGGAATAAATGGAAATTAGTAAAATTACAGGTTATCTTAATGGTTGGGGAAAAAGAACATCTTGTGTGTAATGTAAATGTAATTTAAAAAAAACTTTCTACATGTCTGCTTATGACAAAATGTTTATTTTATGTTTGTAAATGATACAGTTTGTATAAATTACCCCAAAATTTCCACTTAATTCCCGTAAATGTCCATATATTCCCATTAATTCCCATGGAAAGTTTCCCACTTATGTCTTTATGTGACGGATATATGTGTGTGAACGTGACATCTAAAGATAAAGAGAAAGAGTTTGACCTTTTAACTTCTTCACTTAAATCAGTGTTTTTGGTTTAAAACGCTGCAGTACAACTTCATTAACGCACACCAGTGATATTTATGTGAACAGGCTGTTGTGGCGCCTGTGGGTTTACGGGATAACAAAAAAAAGGGGGGAGGCATAAAGAAATTAAAACAAAAAGAAAAAAAAAAGACCAGAGAGGATTTAAAGTTGATGGAGGGATCACAGAGGGGATGAGTGGCAGATGAACCACAACAAGGAAAGAAACAGAGGGGAGGATAACACGAGGATGGACTTTAACGAGCCACCACATTAAAACAACTGTCAGCTTGATGCACAGAGGAGGAGAGGAGGAATGAGAAAATGAACTGGGTTGGTAAAAGGGAATTAGAGAAGGGAACAGAGAGAGGGAACGTAAGAAGAGAGAAAATTGATGATGGAGGTGGGGAATGAGGAGAAAGAGGTAGGGGGAGAAACTGAAGATAAATGGTGGAGAAAAACTGAAACAGATTTGGGAATAATAGGAAAAGAGGGATGAACACAGTGAGAAAGGAAGAAGAGATGTAAGGACGAATGGAGAGGAGAGAGGGAAGGATGGAAGGATAGAAAGAGAGATGACAGGAAGGAAGTAAGACAGAAAGGAAGGAGGAGTGAAGGAGGGAAAAGAGGAGGAAGGAAGAAGTGAAAAAGAGAGGGGGAGAGGTATGAAGAAAGGATGTTAAGAAGACAGGAAGAAGGAGTGAAAGAGGAATGCAAAGTTGTGCAAGAGAAGGAACGAGAGGACAGATAAAAGGAAGGGGGGATGAAAAGAAACGAGAGGAAGCAAAGGAAGAAGTGGAGGAACAAGGAAGCAAATCAGTAGAACAAAGGAACGTGAAAGAGAGAGGGAGAGAGGTATGGAGGATGTAAATAAGACAGGAAGAAGTAAAGGTGTGAAAGGGTGGAAAGAAGGAACAAAGAAAGGAGTGAAAGGGGAGTGTGTGAGTAAAGGAAGGAGTGAAAGAGGGATGAGGATGTGTTGTGCTGGGAGAGAAGGATGAAAAGAAAAAGTGAGAAAGGAAGGGAAGAAGGGGAGGAATAAACTAAATGAAAGAGTGGAAAGAGGAGAAGAAGGAAGGAGTGAAAGAGAGAGGGACGGTGGAAGGAGAAAAGGCAGCAAGAGAAGGAAAGGAAAAGAGGAGACAAGGAAGGAGGGGTGGATGAACAAAGATGGAGGAAGAGTCCCAGAGCGATCCTGTGGGAATAATGAGAGAGAGGACGACTAACAGGGAACAGACTCTGTGTGTGTTTGTTTATACACACTAACACACACACACACACACACACACTGTAACACACACACACACAAACCACAGGGTCTGCCTTGTATATCATCGACAGTGGCTGAGAGATGGGGTCAGATTTTCCCCTTCAGTGACCAGGAGGAAGACTTCAGTGAGACAAAGAAGGAGAGGAGGAGGACGATAAAGAGATGAGACAAAAGGTGGAAGAGAAGAAGAGGTAAAAGAGGAGGAAGGGGAAAGAGTAGAAGAGAGGAGGACAGAGGGAGGAAGGGTGAGAGGAGGAGCAGGAGGAGGTGAGGATGCAAGAAGCAAGGACAAGGAGAGAAGAAAGAAAAGGAGACAGGTGAGGGAGGGAAGGTGAGGAGACAAAAAGACAGGAGAAGAAGAAAGAAGAGGAAAAACAAGAGGAGAAAAGAGGGAGAGAGGAGAGGAGAAGAATGGAGAGAGAGGCAAGGGGAGATGAAGAGGAGAAAAGGAGATGAGGGGACGAGGAGGAGAGGAAGAGAGAAGGAGAGAAGGGAGGAGAGGAGTTGAGAGAGGGAAGAGGAAAGGGCAAGGAGAGGAGACAAGGAAGAGGAGATGGAGAGGGGGATGAGGCAGAAGAGGAGGAAAAAAAGGACAGAGAGGTGAACAGAGAGACAAGGAGAGGAGAGGTGAGGAGACAACTGAGGAGAGTAGAGGAGGAAGTGAGGAGAAGAAAAGAAGGAGTGGAGGATGAGGAGGAGAAGCTGCAGGAATCCAGAGCAGGAGCCCTGAATCATTCCCCTCACACAGAGGAGGTCGACAGGAATCACGAGTTTGGAATTCTTTCCTGAGAAATCAGAAGTCCTCCACAGATCCACTGTCTTTGAACGTTACTTCAATGATCTTAAAGGGGCCAATCCAGTGGTTTTCCACGTTGTAGCTCATTAACTTCAAATCCCGGACACTTAAACGTTACTGCAGAACATTTTCCAACGCATGCCACGCTGTCTTTACTGATTTCTGACCAGGCAGCCGTCGGTTTTACATAATTACAGCTCAGAATAAATATCGACTAGGAGAGACGTTTTTTATTTATTTATTTATTTTGCCTTCATTTGTGTTAAAGAAGCAGCTCAGTATTTTAGGAACTGATACTACACTCATGTGAATATGAAGATGCTGCTAACGTAGCTTAGCATAAAGACTGAAACTGTTCTAACAGGGAGAATGGAGCCTCTGTTCAACACCTTTGGCGAGCAGGTACGATCTCCCTCTAACTGAGTGACAGTCAGTGAGTTAAACTGACAAAGTAAAGCCGAACTGTAGAGCAGTTAAAACCCAGTGTTCATCTCTGATATCCAGCCAGGAAACTTTATAATTCTTTAAAATATGAAGAATTCTGAATGGAGTTTGGTGTGTGTTACAGTGGCAGCACTGCACAGACACTAAAAGCACAATAATAAGTTGTTGTTTTTTTGTTATTTTTTAATGGACTTCAGAGCCACAGTTTGATGACAGAGCATTCCTCGGCCTCTCCAGATCCTTTCAGTTGTCTTTGGTGCAAACGTGATTACTTAACAGCTGTGGTCTGTGTGTGAGTATTTATAAGAAAACCTCGTGTCTGCCAAACCAATGAGAGCAAATTATGTTGTCTCCTGATTTTATACAGTCCTCTATTTGCTAATATACACAAAGAAACCATTTAATAAACCACAGCACTGTGTGTCTGTGTCTCAGAGGATGAGAGGTTTACAGACTGCATTTTCTTGGTCGACCATTTTAACGTAATGCTCTTCGAGGTCAGACGGCAGAAATCTTTGGTTGACGTGTTCGCAAAACAGGTTTAATAATCAGACCGAGGACCAGATTTAAATCTAAAGGAATAAAATACTCTACCAGCTTGATGAGATTATCCTTCTAAGTGTAGTACATCTTGCAAGCAGCCATGTTGTTGTGGCGTCTGCAGAGTTTAGCTTCAGCTAACCCTGAAGTTGGGTTTTGGATTATTCCAGAAAATAAACTGTGATAAAGAAAAGTTTATGATGTTAAAGCAAGATAATCTTCACAGATGAACACCACTGTTCTGATGTTTGAAGCCTAAATCCAATCTCCAGAAGTAAGAAGCTAATGTTAGGCTATAAACCAACTACACCACGGTCACATGACGTCAACGTCTCCACCACTAAGCTTCCAACTGGTCATTTCATTTAGCTCTGAGCTCTTCTACAAAAGCCTTTCTTCTTAGAAAGTTAGTGAGAGTTTGAAAGAGCGTGAGTAGAAACACAACGAGGCTGTAAAGGTGGACTGGTGAGTAGATGGGTTTTCATGTTAACGTCCCCGACAACCTCTGTAGTCTCATTTAGACACTCGTTAGCAACCGCCTTTTTTAAGACACGGTAAAAGCTTCAAACATCAGGAGTGGGGGATTTACTGACCCATTTTATGTCGGAGAATAAAACCTGAAAATGTCTTGAGTTTGTGTTAAAACCACAGACCTTATTTCATTATTACATTTAAATGAAAACACCATTGACTTTGTGACAAGGAAACAGGAAGTGCTAACATGCTAACATGCTAACTTCCTGGTTTTAGGACTCATTCCTGCAGCACTCTCAAACAGAGTCTAATACTTCTTGTATGCCTGCATTTTAATGTGTGTGTTCATGATAAAATGCAAGTTGTGTGAGTGAAACCAGAGAAATTTCAGCGGGGGATTAGGGTTGATTTTAAAATAGTTTCCATGTTGCTACTTTACCAGAGAAAGAAAGAGAGAAACTGGAGAGAGGAGAAGAGAACACAAAGTTTTTAAACTCGGAGAAAAGAGACAGAAAGAAAATGTTAATGATTGGTGACGAGCGCGAGTCTCGTGGTCGCCGCGGCAGCCACCGACCACAGAGACGGTTGCCATGTCATCATGTCAGAACATGTTTATTTATGCTGCTGTACCACTGAAAACACACACACACACACACACACATTAAGACTCCCCTTTTAATCAGTCCCCATAACTGTATAAATGCCATAACACACACATACACATACAGATGTTCCCTGTGGAAAGATGAGTGTTTCATGCTTGCCCTTTACACGCCCGAAAAACCTCACATTCACACACGTACCCAGATAAACACATTAACAAAAATGTCATGACACACACACACACACACACACATTCCTCACACATGCATTAGGAAAATCACTGGATCACTGGTTATTAAGCTGCTTTCAGTAGTTTCAGCTGTAATTAGGAGCAACTGGAGAAGAAAAGTTCAGCTGAAGTTTAAACATTTCTGCAACGAAACCGACGCGTGCTGCGGCATCTCTCTGTGATTTCTGCAGCTGCTTCTATTGATTATTAATAAGTATTGGTTATACATTGGTTCAGGTACTGTTAACAGCTGACTCAAGGTCAGTGTGGACAACTACAGAGGCCTATATGTGGTGATTTTAGTGATTCCTCCATTAAGTTGAATTGTTTGCTGTCTTTCACAGGTTTTTTTTTATTGTTTGGACAAAGGTTGTTTCTCTTCTCTCTTCTCTCTTACTTGAAACTGTAAGAAAGTAGTCGGCTGAAAATGTTTTAATGTCCAGCAAACTGGAGCTTACAGAAAACCATTTTCAACCATTTTCACAAGTGGGATTCAAGTCAGTGACGATCTTTCGTTTCGGGTGATTTCACTTACTGACAAGATGGTTTTACCTGGTCAGGTACCAGCGGCTCCTCGTCATCGATGTCAATGAAAACCTCTCCAGAAATTAAGTGGGGAGTCTCACCTACAAACACAAACACATATCAGAAAGACTCTAATAAGACATTAATAATCTGTTATCTCTTTGCTGCACATGTTCACGTCGTCTTACGTCTCCAACCGTCCTCCTCCTCCTCCACCGCCACTCGTTCCTCCTCCGGGCTGCACCGGTATTCCTCCAGAGACCGGATGGTGCACTGACCGACCACCGGCTTCCTCCCGAACTGACGGTTGTCGATGACTTTGACGACGATTGGCGGCATGTACAGCTCCTCACAGGGAAGTCTCTGTGGAGAGACGGAAAGAATGAAAAAGAGATTAAAAAGGAGAAAAGCAACTGCACCTCACTCTAATTGGTTATGCCACCTGCCTGCCTGATGTTGATTGGCTATGGCTGCTGACTGTCTGAAGTTGATTGGTCATGCCTTGGTGACCGTCCAATCAGGGCATCATTACACCTTCGCTGATCTCCCACGCAAAGGAAGAAATGACTGAGGTGGAGATTTGATCAGGGCACAAACATCCTTTGACTTAAGATCTTGGATTTAGATTTAAATTAAATGTGTACATGTAAAGTGACACCATTTACTTTGAATGTTATTTTCCATCCTGTGCCACCTTTTAGCAAGAAGACACTGTGAAACCACTGACTGTCATCAAACGTCAACACAACTTGTGCTGCACTTGACAATTTGAATTATTGTTCCGCGTGCAGACGTGCTGAAAAGGTCAAGATCAAAGATATCTGGCAAGCTGCAGCTTTAAATTTTCCTAATTAACATGTTATATCGCTTTTGGTAACTCTGCACACAGCGTCTTTGGTTGGTTTAACAGTTGGTTGGTTTTACGTGTTAACAGCTTCTTGGCCAGGAAGTCACTATGTCTCTGTACAGATTAAACAAACAAGATAATTTGTGCTAATTAGCAAAAGGTTGTCTAGTTTTACTTGGTTCCTGTCTTTATGCTAAGTTAAGCCCTAGTTTTGTATTTTGTGCCCAGATAAGAGAGTGGTATATCTTCCCATCTAACTCCAAACTATTCTTTTATTCTTTCAAGAAGACACTCAGTAAAGCACATACCTCCATCAAGGCTGAACAATCCTACACATTTCTGTATAGAAGTTCTAACAGGAAAATAAAAGGAAAAAGGATATTCTTAGAAACTGATGAAACAAACATGAACATAAACATAACCTCCTTGGTGGAGGTGATATTTATCTCTTCCCTGCTAAACCCTTCTGAGTCAGTATGTCTTTAGTGTCCTGAGCAGTAGTTGTGTACTGTAGTTATGCATCTTATATTTCATACGCCTCAGTCACTGGTTCAGTAAAAACAGAAGGAAAAAATCTCCAGAAAACAAACAGACCATCACTTGACCTGCCGGTCTTGTTGAGAGTCTCTCATTTAGTGCTGATAACACTCCTAAGTGTCAGCTGACAAATGTGAAGCTGGCAGAGCTCATGCAGCATCTGCATTTGCTTCATGTTTTCAAGAACCTCTCGGCACTGTCATAACAAAACACTAATGTGATCAGGTTGACTTCACTCGACCCTCTGTGGCTTTTGTAGAGAGTTGAGGTGTGGCTGATGAATGACAAGCAAAGGGGACGAATTTCCAAACTGCTAAATATTAAAATTCAAGACTTTACAGCAGCTGCATTTAAAGACAACATCCCAACAATACCCTTACTTAGCCAGACTGGCTCAAAGGGGGAAAAAAAAAGATTTGGTAACTGTAATCCATTTGACCTCTCTGGCTTTAAAAAGAGCTTAAGTGGGGCTGGTTATGCTAAACTCACACAATAAACTAAGAGAGCTAACATTAGGTGGTTAGACCCTTCAAAGGGTTATATTTAAGGAAACTATGCACATGACATTTTCTTGTGCCCCTGTGGCATACGAAAACACTTACGCAGTCAACTTAAGACCTTAATATTGTTAACATTAAATGCCTGGACTCGGTTCAGGGGCTGAATTTAAGGGAAAAATATGTACATATTTCCACAGTCCGGTTGAGGCTGTCGTACCCTTGCGGTGGTCAACACAGGACTTTAATCCTGTTAACATTAAAGTACCGGAGCCAAAGCAAGGATCTGTATTTAAGGGAAAAATATGTGAATATTTCCATACTCCAGTTAAAGCTGTCATAATAAAACACTGAGGTGATCAACTTCAGACCTTAATATTGTTAACATCGACCTCTCTGAGCCCGTTTTGGAGCCGGTGTTAGGAAAAAAGGGCATGATATTTCCATATTTCAGTTAGGTTTTCATAAGAAAACACTTAGGTGGAATGTAATGGCACCAATGTAAACTCAGTGGAAATATATTCTCACAGACAGTTTTACATTTCTAGGATAAATAATGACTGTTTTGATCTCAATATTGTGGTTTGCTTGATTAAAATAAATGGCTCAATCAAAGTGACTTTCTAAAGGATGACAGTGAAGTTGAGGTTAGCTGTAGACGTTCATGTTGTTTGGCTACAGTAAAGTCTTTTTTATGACCATAAAAACCCTCATTAAAGCTGCTACAATCAATATTTTTGTTTTAGCAATGGAGCATTTGAATATTTGTATGTGAAAGGCGACGTTGGTAGTGATGAACTCACAGAGAAGTATTGACGCTAAAGTTCCCTTCAGCTTGAGAGAGTGTTGGTTTTGGGGCAAAGTTAGCAACTAGCTGGTGGCATTTTGTAGCTAAAGAGGCAGACATGTTTTCAGGAGACTTGAGATTAGACAGCAGCATCAAATAAATATCAATGTTGCTACTGCTGGATATTTAAACAAATGTCTGCTAACAACTTTGACGTATTAACTTATATGCTGATGATATGCTAATGTATGAAACTTATCTCCACTGCCCCCAAGTGGACAAAAAAGCTGCAGGTTTTAAAGGGGCTATTTGTATGTTTCTTGCCAGTAGCAGGTGGTTGTGGTGGTCACTTGCCAAGAGCTTCAGCCATTGTTGCGTTTACAATACAACAGGATATAATACGCCTTCTGAATAGCCCTATAATCCTGAGATTGCAGACTCCCTGGGCACATTCCGGTCAACAAAACAAAACACATCAAGGTATGAAGTGAACCAAATGTTCTGCTGACCTCTGTAGAATTCTTACTTTACCAAGCAAAGACTTGTGGCTAAGTGCTGACTGAAGATTTGATCCCCACGGCTCCAACAGTCAACTAAACTAATGACCAATGGTTGTTGACCAACTATGTCTCTGACCACAAAATAACTAATTAAGAGGAAAACCAAATGTCCAGTTGTTTATTTGCTGCAACAATAAAGCAAATAATCCCATTTCCAGCTGCATGAAGGCGACAGAAGAAAGCAGCTGTTCTTGCGGTAACGTGCAGAGTTCTTAGTTTGCAAGAGTAAGCTTTGATCTATTCTCTTCTTGAAACAGTTACCACAGCTTGAGCCTTTTTGGGTGCCACATAAACAGCATACTTAATTGCAGCTTCCTGCGGTTTACTGTAATCTGTAGTGGAAGTAAGAAGCCAATTGTTGTGAGTCACACAAGTACAGTAAAAAGAACTGGAAACAGCACGAGAGAGCATCACTACTGCGGTCAAAGTGGGGACAGAAAGTGGCTCGTATCAGCTTCCTGAAGTTGGAATTTCAAGGCTATAAAACTACACCCCCCAACTTCACCCAGCTCCCTGTGGGTGAGCCAACGGCCTCATAAGACGTGTCAGCTCTGGATGCTAAAATCCCCCCTTGTTAAATTTAAAAAATCCCTGGCAAAGCAGTTTTATTTTTCCTGTAACTAGCATGGATACATTTCTGGACTGACTTTATGTTTCATGTGAAATTGACAGCATTAATCATGCATTAACTGATTTTTGCCACTTAGAGGCAGAAACAACAACACTAGCAAATTATCACCAATATGCTTGCCATTTCAACCTCATCAACCCCCCTAAAGATTCGTCTTAGTGATACTGAACTGAATTTACAGAGGCAAAAAGATGATTATAATTTAAGGTTTCAAGCCATTTTTATTGCTGCTGATAACTGGATGCCATCTCAAATAGAGGACACCCTTGCCCACCCCATATTAAGGGCCCCACTACAGTACAATATCAACTGAGCGCTGCATTAGTAGCTTTTTTATTTGGGCCTGTCCTTATGTGGTGCTTATTCCTGAATAAAGGAACTCAACCACATTATAACAACTGCCACTTTAAATAAAGGTAAGGAGTAAACCAGTGGCAGACCTTTGTCGCCTAGTAACGCTAATAAAGACGTGGTTAAGTTTAATTTGTTTTTGTTTTTTTTACAAGAGGATGGTAAATATCGTGCGACAATGCCGTTTATTTTTCCAGTTGTGCAATGTACGAACTAGGATTGGGTATAATTAATTGATGATCGATTGCTGATCACTCAGCCTATCTATCACATTTGTATCAGCAAGGTTTTGTAGTATGTCTTGAGGCAATGTAATGATTTTCACTAATACCAGCATGAGGTGCAATTAAAATTTAACAGAGCTAACTGAGCTGCGTTGGTAAACATAAAGGTAAACATGGACAGAGCAGGAGAAGTTAAAGTAAAAAATAACGACCATTGTAAACGTTGCCCGTGATAACCTTTTTGTATTGTATCTAATAGAAAATTATTTTTGTTGAGGCTCTTTGTCCCAACTCTACTTGTTATACCAAATATCACAGCCATTTCTGGGTCAGTGGTATGTTCCATATGCATAGCGTCTGGTTTATGAGGCATGACATTGAGGGAAATTTATGACAACCAGTTTAAAAGCATCTAGTCAGCATTTGTAAAACAGCCATGTCCATGACAAAGATCTCCACCCTGCATTTATAGTGCATTAGTAATGTATACACTGGTAGCCATGGGAGAAGTCCCTCCACCCTGCATCTTTACAACTGCACAAACTTTGTCTTTTTACTGGAAAAATAACTTCTACTTTTTTTTTCCAGAAGAAGAAAAGGAACAGTAGAGTCCAGCAGATTTTCTCCACCGCCATTATTGTGGCTTCCCCTGATGAAGATGAATGACTGATGTAAACCACATCACAGCAGAACACTCATTAGCCATTAAAGCAGTGGGCCTCCGCACTGATTACATCTGCTTAATGTGTATATGTGTACAGTGCAGTGTGTCTCCGTGCCCTCACCACATCAAGGATGAGCATATTGACGTCAAAGTTGGGCTTCTTCTTCATGCTGCGGATGACGCAGCTCTGGATCATGGTGCCTCCACACTCCACCTGCAGGCTCGGGGAGGTAACGCTGGCCAGCTGGAAACTCTTGAGGTTACGAACACCCCACGCCAAGATCTGATGTAATAGGAAGATAAGGTATATAATGTCATAACGTCCAAGGTGATGTCTTTAAATTTTTTGTCCAAAAGTGGTTCTTCTGAAGAGGATACAGCAGAAAAATTACAGAACGTGGTAGTTATAACAGAGCTTAGAGATACCTCAATGGCGGTTCTCTGCAGAACAGGTTTGATTCCCTGAGGAATCATGAAGACGTTTGGCTCTCTCTGAGGAGGCGGATACGGAAGGTCCGACTCGTCCGGCTGCCAATAGGAATACAGGACAATGATGAGTCAGCAATAGGTCATCAAAGAATAGACTCAAGAAGAAAGAAAACATGACAGGACATGCACTGCCAGGCAAATTGGTCTTTTTTTAAAGACCATAAATAAATGTTCAGTTAGTAAATGTTTAGTATGAACATGTCAAATGAGTTTTAGTTTTAAGTCAAGACAAATGGAGTTTCCATTGAAAAGTTCTTCACGGCAGCCACAAGTATAAAATCTACAGAAGGCTAGAGAGGACGAGTCTGTAATTATTGGCATGTTTTATCAATTTACAGCCAAAATTAAAAAATAAATCCTTAAATAACTGTTATTGTTTGTTGAGATCACTAATAGCAAAAAAAAACATTACCACAAAATATATTCTGTGATCTTGAAAAATAAAAGTCTGTTTAGTCAGGGGTGTGTAATGGATTTTAAAAAATAATTTCTACATTTGTCATCTCTAGGCTTCCATACACATCAACAAAACATGTAACAGAACAAAATGTTGTTAGTTGGATTATGAAAATACAGAAACCAGGCAAGTAAAGAACATAACCACATGAATAGTTCTAGAAAAGGAATCTTGTATAAACGATGGTCTCCAACATGCACGTATGAAGCTATCAGTTTTAAATGGACACACAGGAGTGAAACAGGATGATGGATGGTGGGTTTTTCTTTGTGTGTATGTGTGCTACGTTGTACCCATTGCTGCAGGTTTTCAGAGAGGAATCCTGAAAGCAACAACTGAGGAAGCAACGACGAAGAAAAAGATATGAAAAAGAGAAAGATCAGCAAAATATTTGGAGAAATCTCAGCACAAATTTGCAACAAGTAATTTGTTTTTAACGAGACAGCATTTAGATTTTTAATGATCATATCAAACTTTCTTATTTAATGGATGCAAAATCAGTAAAATAGCATCCAGACGAGCTCCAGTTGTCACATGTTGCTTCTGCTGGATAAAATCAAAGTCAAAACCTTTTACCCTAACTGTAGTTATCAGATTAACATGTGTAGATGTGTGATTTTCAGCTGACGACAGCAGCAGCAGCATAAATGTTGTGACTCGTGGTCGATGTGGTTTTTACCTCGTCTAGAACGTGGGTGGTGGCCACGATGTCTCCCTGTGGGCGAGAAATGTATAAAAATAAACAGCAAAGAAGGAAATTAAGAAAAAAAAGGTGCAGAGAGAAAAAGTGGAAAAAGACAAACTTACCTCTTGACCTGGAATATGGTGAATCGCTGGCTGTAGACACAAAATGGAGAGATCAATTATTGTTATAAAATCATAAATCAGTATAAAATAATCATGTTTTCAGTTACAGAATTGAGGTTACAGGCCAAACATCTTCTATTAAAGCCAAATTTATTACTGGGCCAAAAACATTATTTGTGTGGTCACAGTGATCTTGACCTTTGACCACCAAATTTAAATCTAATCAGTTCATCCTTGAGTCCAAGTGAACGTTTGTGCCAAATTTGAAGAACTTCCCTCGAGGCGTTACTGAGATATCGCATTCACACGGCCAAAAATGTGTTTTTTGAGGTCACAGTGACCTTGACCTTTGGCCTTTGAACTTTAACCACCAATGGACAGATGGACGGACAGACAAATGGAAAACATAATGCCACCAGTCATGGCTGTAGGTTGCTACAGAGGCATAACGGAGGCGAAGATGCTACGGTCGACCTCTGACCTTTTCCCTGCGTATGAGCTCGAAGGCAGCCAGCAGCTCGCCGGCGTTTTTCTCCCCTCGGCGAATCGGGAACCAGGCCAGGCGGGGGGAGGGAGTCACGGTGGGCTGGCACACACAGCGACCCATGAATTCATCTGCACCCTGCTCATTTAAAAACACAGAAAAACATCAGTTTATATTTCTAAATTTGATCAACAAAAGTGAATTTTCATGGACTTCAAACACTCACGTATGTATCCTGGTCGTAAAACTCCACGACGATGTTGGGGGGATTCGCCACCGTGGCGTCAGGGTCGCCAAAAATCTCCAGCTCATAGAAGATGAGCGTCTGGTCCCAGGTGGGATTCAGGGTGTTGCGCACCGTCACCGTCCTCTGGGACTGATGGAGGAACGACACGATGGCGTACGGGTCTGGAGGAAAGAGAGAGAGGGAGGACATTCATTCATGAGTGGTTTCCATTCGCTGATCCAAACACTTGATGTCTGGTAGATCAGAGAAAGTTTTTATTTTCTGGTTTGTTTTCCTAGAAATTATTAGTAAGTAGGGCAACAAATTCAATTTAGATTGATTTAATCCACTTATTTTAAGTTCAATTTCCAAATCTCATTAGGCTGTATTTGTTGTGAAACTGTGCGACCGCTTAAGTTTGACCTTTTCTAATGTTTGCGGTCAGTTTTCTTCGTCCCCGCAGCGTAATAAGTCCTGGAGACGTTTCAGAGAACAGATATGAACTGTGAGACTTTGTGTTGCCCCCGTCCTCGTACAGCAGTCACCACGCTGACTGAGAGCAGAGGTGCCAAATGTAATGGGCAACACAAACTCAACGTCTGCCCAGTGTGTGTGTTTGTAATCTTGTACTCCTGTCTCTGTGGGGACCAGTTTGAGGTTTGTTAGACTCTGAGAGCGAGTCTTGAGGGTTTGGACTTGGTTTTCTGCTGCCTGTGGACGGTGGAGACATTTCTATCATCTCCAGGTTATTTATTTTTACCCAAGAGTGGAGCAGGAATGAGTCCTAAAACCAGGAAGTCAGTTAGCATGTTAGCATGTTAGCACTTCCTGTTCCCTCGTCTCTAAGTCAATGTGTTTTTGGTTAAATGTCTGAAATAAGGTCTGTGGTTTTATAACAAGCTCAAGACATTTTCAGGTTTTATTCTCCGACATAAAATCGGGTCAGTAAATCCCCCACTCCTGATGTTTGAAGCTTTTACGTGTCTTAAAAAAGGCGGTTGCTAATGAGTGTCTAAATGAGACTACAGAGGTTGTCGGGGACGTTAACATGAAAACCCATCTACTCACCAGTCCACCTTTACAGCCTCGTTGTGTTTCTACTCACGCTCTTTCAAACTCTCACTAACTTTCTAAGAAGAAAGGCTTTTGTAGAAGAGCTCAGAGCTAAATGAAATGACCAGTTGGAAGCTTAGTGGTGGAGACGTTGACGTCATGTGACCGTGGTGTAGTTGGTTTATAGCCTAACATTAGCTTCTTACTTCTGGAGATTGGATTTAGGCTTCAAACATCAGAACAGTGGTGTTCATCTGTGAAGATTATCTTGCTTTAACATCATAAACTTTTCTTTATCATTTTCTGCAATAATCCAAAAATGAATGAAAAAATCTCATTGGCTTTTTGTGCAGGGAACCAGGGTGATGCTAACTTCCAGGTTCATTCCTGCAGCTCTTCATACTGGAAAACCCAAAATACTCAACACATTTAATGTGTGATGAGAACAAATTTGCTTAGAAAACAACTGAAAACAACTGCAGGTAACTGTTTAACAGTTAAACGACTGGTTGCAAAAGAGAAATAAAGAAGAAAAGAAAAGGAAATTTAGTTTTTAATTGTTAAAACTAACACTAATACTTTACTGAGCTGCACACTAAAGGATGAGGTTATCGTTGGAGTGTGTCCGTAATGAGCGTCCTTGTAAGTATAGCAGGACAAACTCATGTATGTGTTTGGCGTCCCACACAATGACATCAGCAGCTCGGGAATGCCGAGCTCGAGACGGAGGGCTGGGAACGCCACTCAGAGGAGGTTTGTTATTCCAGGTCACAGCCACTCTCCTCCATGTTAATGTACATACACACACACACACACAGATACACACATCACATGTATGTACAGTTAGTTACATACACACACATACACACACACACACACACACACACACACACACACACACTGAGTAGTTTGTTATTCCAGGCCGAGAGAAGAGTCTCTATGGAGCCGTTAGCATCAGAGTAAACAGAAGCTAAGTTGCATTTTCCCACCAGCCCTCAATTAACCCCACACACACACACACACACACACACACACACACACACACATACACACACACATACACACACACACATACACACACACACACACACAAACTTACATAACCCCCCTGGGCTGTTTGTATTGCTGTTTATATGAGCTAATGGGCTGTTGGGAATGAATATAATTGAATGGGTCAGTATGGGTGGTGTGTGTGTGTGTGTGTGTGTGTGTGGGGGGGGGGGGCAGTAGTCGTGACCCTGGTGGGACCCACAGAGGTACATAAACACAGTTAAGGGTCTGAAGAGGGAGAGAGACGGAGAGGAAAGATGGAGGGACGGGAGAGAGAGAGGGATCTCTAAATATGGGAATTTAGATCATCACCTAAAATAAATATTACAAAAACACACAGAGGCTGAAAGAAAGAAAGACAGACAGAAAGAAAGGATGGAAGACAAGACAAGACAAGAAGCTTGAGTTGAAAGTTACTTGGAGGTGTGAACAGAGAGAAAGAAAGATGGATGGATGGATGGACAGAAAGAAAAACATGATGTCACTCTGTGATGTGAAAGGCAGTTTTAAACAGAAACAAATAAACAAAGATGGACTGATGGACAGAAAGAAAGACAGATATGAGCGGATGTCTCTAGCTTTAGACAGGTAGAAAGAGAGAAAGAAAGGATGGACAGATAGACTGAGAAAAGAAAGACAAAGAGAAACAGATCTC
Source organism: Lates calcarifer (assembly GCF_001640805.2). Classification (NCBI taxonomy): domain Eukaryota; kingdom Metazoa; phylum Chordata; class Actinopteri; family Centropomidae; genus Lates; species Lates calcarifer. The sequence continues at coordinate 13,303,860 of NC_066846.1, forward strand.
AGACCTCTGTGTGTGATGGTCGACTCTTTAATCATGTAACAGCAGATTAACACACAACTGAAGCTCATCCATCAACTCTACCCAGCCATTACACTGTGTGTGTGTGTGTGTGTGTGTGTGTGTGTGTGTGTGTCTAACGAGGGCGAGTCGGGGAAAGTGATAGTGATTTATCATTTCAGTCTGTGGCCAGGATGCTCTCTCTCTCTCTCTCTCTCTCTCTCTCTCTCCACCATCTATCACCTCTCTCCTCCTCTGTCTATTCATCCCTCTGTTATTTTAAATCCTCGTCTCTGTTTTTACATCTGAGTCTGCGGTGGATTTCTGATTAACACACACACACACACACACACACACACACACACAGTAGCTGTAGTTTCCATGACCTCTTCAAATAAAAGAAAAACATTTTCTCTCTTCTCTTTTTTCTCTCTCTCTTTCTGTTTCTATAGCTTCACTTCTATTTTTTCTCTCGCTCTGTCTTTTCGTTCTGCTTCCCTCAACATCAAACTCTGGTTATACTCTGAGCTGTTTTACAGTTAAATCTCTCTCTCTGTCTGTGGCTTCATAAAAACACAGCTCTTATTTTGAAACATTTAACGTGCTTCATATTAAAACTCAATGCTTTCTTTTGTTTCCTCTCTGTGTTTAAAGACACTGTTCTCCATCTGTGAAGTTTGGTACAAGTGTCTTAAAGCATAAAAGCAAAATTATTCATATAAAGTAATGAGTGTGGGAGCTTTAAAGTTACTGAATGGAAGAATATGAAGCTATTTACATGGAATAATTGCTTTGCCTCGCCACAATAAAAGCACAGTTGTTATAATTGTTACTGCTGCTACAAAACGACCAGAGGAAAACAGAGAGAGACTTTTACTGTGGGAAGGCAACTTGAGTTTTTCACATAGAAATCAGTCTACAGGGTGTTAGAGGTAACACAGTGGCAATAAAAAAGCAGCTATTACATGTAAATTGCTTTAAATTCTTCCATTAAGCACCTTTAAATATACATTTTTCATACTTAGTTCTCACCTTGTGTCATGTTTTTACTCCTTACACTCTTAATTAATGTAACACTTTCTCAAAGCTTCATGTGTTTAAGTTAACATGCTGATCTGACCACCAACGTGTAAACACCTGAGAGCTCTTGATAATCATCACATCCCATCAGGAGATATTTTGGTCTGATTTCCATCATCGAGGGTTTTTTCCTCTGAAAACATCAACATGTACATTGCTAAAACAGATCAGACTGCACAGAACGCATGAGAAAACTTATCAAATCAACACAGGAAGTGAAATTTAACAAGAACAAATCATGTTCCCTGTTAAAGAAACACCTCAACATCTACAATGAAACCTGAAGCAAAATCCTGATCAGAAAACAGGATGTTCTGTGCGACCAAACAATGTCCCTGTTTCCTTTTAATCAAGTGTGGATGAGGTGCGAGTTTAATTTCTACAATACAACGTTCCAGCCACCAGATGGCGCAATTCATCAGCATCAGTGCTGATAACGGACGGCCTTACCTGAGAAGCTGTCTTTGTCCATGGCCAGCAGGTCTCTGGCTTGGTACAGGTAGCAGCGCAGGTGATAGCGGGTGCCACCTACACACACACATCATCATCATCATTATATTGATGTAAAAGGTGTAGAGGGAAAAAGTTGAGGGGTGAGGGAGGAGGTGTCTTACGGTCAAAGAAACAGGAAATGGTCGGTCTGTTGACTCCAAACGTGGTTGTCACCGACTTGTCGTCGCTTTTGTCCTCGATGCTGCTCTGTGGGAGGAAGATGAAGGTCACATTCAGACAGAAAGAGAACAGGGACCCTTTGCACAGGCCTTCAAAATAAAAGACTGTTCTCATTTCATTTCATTTCCTTCAACCCCTCCTCACCAGAGAACACTCCAGGGCAAAGATGGCGGCCGGCCCGGTCTTCTCCAGCGGCTCCATGCGGCACCTCCACCTGCGCCTCCTGAAGCTGTCCGTCTTCCTCGGCTTCAGGTGGAACTTCCAGCCGAACAGCGAGGCGTACTCCCAGCCTTCCCTCTCCACCTCATCCGGACGCTGCTGTGAAAACACAAACACACACATTTCTGCTTCTGCACCATGATATATCATTGTAAACAACTGATAGAATGTCAGACACTGGAATATAATCAAGTTTAAATGGACATGTGTGAAGGAAAAAGGTGAGATTCTCTTGCTCATTTGCACAACTAGAGCTCCATCTAGTGGTAAAAGAAGGAAACTGCACCTGCTCACGTTAGAGGGTGACATGGTGGAGGATAACTGGTTCAGGACGAGTATGTTTTTGCGGTATGTTTGTGTTTTTGAGGCAATAATAAATAAATAAAAGGGAAAATCAGGGAAGTTATTTCACTTTGTTGATTTTTAATCACCATCTTTCCACTGTAAATACTGTGTATTAATCCACTTCTGAAAATAGTCCCTGACAGATGCACTTTTTATGCTGTTTTGAAAAACTACAGTGACCAGCTGTTCTGGGAAATTACTGAGCCCTTTTCTAAAAATTAAATGATGTATCTGAGAGCTGTTTTTATGTCGACTTAAGTCTTCAGCAAGAACCGGCTGAGTGTCAAAGACAAGGCTCTAGAGATAAACAAATGTTGTTGGTTTATTATCATTATTGGTGGTTGATTTATTGATAAAAACAACATGAAACCATGCAAACCTTATTCTGGACATTCAAACACTCAAAACTTGAGAGTTTCTCTCTATTTTTTCCAGCATTTCCTGTCTCTAAATCCCCCAAGAAATGATCTAAAAATCCACTCTCTCTGTCTCTGTTTACCTTCCTGAGAGCGTCGATCTTCTGCTGGTCTCTCCGTCTCATCCGTATCCACCTCCTCCGTCGGTTGGTGTGGTACATCTTCTCCGCTGGCACCCAGGACTTGGGCCGGCGGTCTGGAGGGATGGTGATGCCGTACTCCCAGCCTGCACACAACACACACAACGAGTTTTTATTTCAGCTCTTGTTGTTGAACAGTTGTATTTCCTCGTGCGGTTTCTCTGAGCACCTTGATCGTCCACGGCCCTGTTGAGATCTTCGCTCCACTCCACCTCCTCCCACACCCAGCCCGGAGGACACTCCACCTCGTCCTTCGGCACCGCTTTCTCCCCGTTCTGACGGAAACAACAGGTTTTAAACCCACAGGGATGAGTGAAGGTATTAAGAGCACAGAAACACACACACACGTACCACATCAGTGTATCCCTCCGGCATGCCGATCCACTGTCCGCCCGGTAACCTCATCTGGTTTTCAAACACTTCCTCTGTGAAGGTCATGTGACCGGCGTCCACATCAAACAGCAGTCTGAGGGTTTGTCAACGTACACAGACAACTGTTAACATACAACATACAACTGCACACTCATAACAGCTTATATGGAAAAAAAGAGAATAAAAAATGACCTTTAATAAAAATTTTCTTCCTTGTATTTTATGACGGACAAAGAAATGAATGTAAATTCTCACTGTTTGGTTTTCCTTGAGCATTTTGGGTGAGATTTAAGAAAATAAAATCATCAGAAAACAGCTAATTGTGCAGCTTGAAGATTACAAAGTAATATTATTATTAAAATGAAACCATGTTAAAGGTTTAAAGATAGAAATCCCGGACATGTGACTCCACCTACACTCTGTTTTCTGTAAGACGTCAGAAGCCAAAAAGGTTGGAAACCACTGGTTTAATCTTTAAAATGTGTCGTATTTTAAAAGTTTGTTATGTCATCAACTGTGTAAAATTTATATTGTAGAACTAGTGACTAAAGCTGTCAAATAAATGTTGTGGAGTAACAAGGAACATTTCCCTCTGAAAGGTGGCGAAGTGGAGGTATAAAGTAGCTTAAAATGGAAATACCTGAAGTAAAATACCGGAAAATTGTACTTGAGTAAATGCACTCACGTCTTCTCGGGGCTGATGTACCAGTCTCCAGCCCAGCTCCATCCAGGCGAGGGTTTGAAACTCTCTTTAGGCAGTTTAACTCTTCCGGTAACATCACTGAACTTGGGGTAAGTCAGACCTGTAGTTCCCCAGCTGCCCACCAGGGCGAGCCGCGTCTGGTTCTCATACTATAAAAATAAAGAGAGAGAGAGAGGGTGGATATGACACTTTTTTCCCATTTTTTGTGCGTAAAGCATCTTTTGAATCATTCTGAAACAACCTCGGTTAAACTGGTACAGACTATATTTTGATTTTAGCCCATTAACATCAAGTTTTTCTCACCGTTTCAGCAAAGACCGACAGTTTCCCTTCAGCGAATTGGTTAAAGTGTTTGACGTCTGCCGCCAATCCGAACCAGACTTTGACCCTCAGCTGACCGGGAAGTTTGGCTTCTCCACCAGTGCCTTGTGGGTACTGTACAACAGACGCAAATCAGTGAAACCAGAGACGTTTAAAGGTGTTAAAAGTTTATTTGAGATGGATAGATTATTATACTATAGATAATAGACTTAATATGTGTGCGTACCTTGAGGAAGACGGTCTGCAGCTGCCCACAGTGTTTCCCACAATGCTCCTGGGAGAAGATCACAGTGTGTGCGGGGATGCGGTGGTAGGCCACCCGACGGTCGCCCTGCAGCATCCATATCACGATGTCTGGAAGACTGTTCTGAGGCTGGGTGAGAGACAAACAGAGAAAAGAGAGAGTGAGAAACGTAGCATTTGTTTAATAGTCATTTAGGGGAACACAGTGACACTCACCTCCTCAGCCATCGTCCTCAGCCTGTTGGCCCAGTCCTCCGCCTGCTCCAGCACCGTGGACAGCTCGGTGGCCGGACCGTGTTTGAGAGCGAGGGCCGCCGCGACGATCTGCTGCAGGTGCAGAGTGCGGATGTGCCTCAGCGAGCGGTCCAGAGGCGTCGCACACTGCCACTGGGCAAGAGACGGCAGCTCCTCACTGGAGAGAGAGAGAAAGACGTGTGACTACAAAGAGCTACTTCTTGTATTGTAGTACATTAACATTTGAAATTTAACACTAGAAAATCAGATAAACATAGTTAAAATGTATGACTGTGATTGTTATATTGTTGTAAATCGTACTATTGTTTATGAAAGTAGCATTTTACTGTTCGGTACTTTACTCTGTAGCAATGTGGTATATCTTTAAACTGACTATGTTTTCTTAAAGGAAAATCTTCACCTACAAAGAAAAAGTAAAAAGTGCAAGAACCTCAGAAGTGTACCTAAGTAGAGCAGTTCAGTAAATGTACTTAGTTACTTTACATCGCTGGATAAAAACACTTTAAACAGTGACTTTACACAGTGTTTACCGGCAGTCTGTGATGACCTGATCCAACAGCTCGACCACTCGGAGCTCCACCTCCTCCAGCTCACTGCCTGCCTTCACCTCCAGCTGCACCCGCTGCAGGTTCGCCTCCTGAACACAAACATGTTCATGACGGTTAATGCATGATTTCAAGGTCTTCAACTCACAGATCCACACTTACAACATACTCACCAGTCTGTCTATGATGGCCAGAAGCATGTTGAGAGCCTCGATCCTCGGTTTGATATCCTCCCACTCTGAAGACAGAACCACCACCGGCTTCACATTTCCCCACGGCAGGTAGTAGTAGTGGCAACCTGGAACAAACAGATGGTACAAGATGGCAACAATACCTTCATTATTATGATTTCATTGTTTTTAAAAGCAAATCAATCAACAGCACCATCCAACCAAAGCTCTTTTTAGAGAACGACCCTCCAAACCAATGGCTCCCGAACTTTTATCTTCCCTTTTAGAAACAATAAACAAGACCTCTATGTTTGTTTCCGCACATGTCAGCGGTTCACCTCTGACATGAACCCCCTCACATACCGTCAAACACTGCCCTGCTGAACTGGGTGGTGGAGGCCAGAGGGAGGCAGGTGTAGTCGAACTTGTTGCCGTAGTTGCCGATGCTGACCTCGAACTGCACGGCGTCGTCAACGTCCTGGAGGAGCGTGGCTGAGTAGAACGCCACGAAGAGCGAGAACTTCCTCTTTCTGAGAAATTTCTGTAAGAAGGAAAAGAGTAAGAGAGAGAGATGGATGGATGGATATGTATATTTCTACATCTACATGTTTGATATCCTCCCTTCCCTCTCACCTCCACCACCAGCAGGTCATCCGATGGGATGTCTTCAGTCCTCTGCTCCGGCTTGTCCACCAGCTTTGTGGTTAGCTCCAGTAAAACTCGACCTCGGTATGCTACACCCTCTCCCTGAGAGTCGGGAGAGGAAAGGAAGACCTTGTTTACAGGTGTGTCATTACCAGGTAAAATCTGGATGGAAATCTGGATCACTTTACAGCACAAAACAAGAAAAGGGCGCTGCTATTTACAGGGGAAATGAAGCAACAGATCAGAGTGTTTCAGGCAAGTAGATAAATGAAGGCCACAGATCGGAAATCAATATTAGAGACCAGAACCTAAAGTGTTTTAGTTTGAATTTGACCACCTGTTCAGGTCACTTCAGCACCGACTGCATAATATTTTCCTCAGCGGTGGCCATTGCCATTTGCATTTACCTGTGAGTTTTACGAAGCTATAGTCGGCTATAATCTGTTAGCTCAACATGCCCTGTTCTTTATAGAGGTGGTATGGTTTTATTACTTCTGAATAATGTCCTACCTAAAAAATAAAATGATGATTAATTGTACATAAAAAAGAAAAACAAAGGTGAAGTTACTTTTCCAAGGTTTAGAGACTCGTGGGGGTCCGTGAAGGCGGTGAACTCTCTGGGGCTGCCGTAAAGGTTGACGAAACACGGTCCGAATGTCGGCAGGAAACCAAGACTGTCATCAACTGCAAGGACACAAAGTGGAGAGTGAGTTCTATTATTAACACGGCAGAATGTGGAACTATTAAATTGAAGAAAAGCTTGATTAAATAGGATGAAATGATTCAATAGAATCAGATACAGAGTCTAAATTTCAGCAGAATTTTGCCATGATTGAAACAGATATGAGTTGAAAGGAGGAAAAATGAAGTTGAAACAGCTGAATTGGCAAGATGAACTGTTTCACACAAAGTAAAAAGAGGTGTAGAGAGGATGGAGGACGTACTGCCAGGGTGGACGGTCCGTGGAGTCAAGTCATCTGAATGCGTAGAGAGGAAGGATGGTTCAAAGTCAGACAGAAAAGAAACAGATGTCTTTGAACGCCACACAAACTCAAGCAATGCCAGTGTTCAGCACACAAATCTACAGACCAGGTTAGTCTTCATGCATGTCTCTGAAAAAACCGACATGCTCTGTAACATTCAGAAAACACAGATCCATCTGGTGGTCGTGAGATGTCAGGAATCAGATCTCAGTGACTCTAAAACGTCAATAAAAACCAAGACCAAGCTAAAAATCTCAAACCACAAGGTCTGTGGTCTTTTTAATCCAGATACAGGCAGTGCAACACATGTTCACATACAAAGTAATCTGATGCAGGTAATGAATCAGTCAAGATTAGCCTTCTGTGCTCCGGATTAAACCAGTTACCTCCAATACATTCCTCCCCATCCAGTCTAGAGACACAATCACACCTACTCTGATTGCCTTGATTGATCAGAACCTTGGTTCAGTTCGTGGAGTTTCCTTCTCTTTGCGATCGATTAAACAACATAAAGGTTGATCACTGTGCTAAAGGACACTCTTATTCTTTCTAAGTCTTATGCTGATGATACACACAAGTGATATGGTGATGTATGCTGTACTGTATGATCATGCTGAAGTACACAAGGTCACCAAATGTTCCAATTAATGAGACCCAACCTGTACCCAACAGATCCAAACAAAGTCTCCAGTTTGTTGAGTTGGGTTCAGTCCATTTGAAAACTCTGGACTGGGCTTAGATAATCTACAGATTCACAACAAGTGTGCAGACTTCTTCGGCTGATGAAGACAACAAGCAATAAAGTGGAACTTGATTAGGGATTGTTTCGTCAACAACCCTTTCAAATAAGGCAGTGAGAAATGCAGTAATAGGTGTGATTACAACCTAAAAAGACTCACTCCAAACCAAACCAGGTGCAACCAGTCAATTCTAGTCCAAACTGTACTGTTTGGGTCCAGTCCAGTTCAGACCAGTTTCAGCTTGTAACTCACCGTCTATCTCTCCTCCAGGGGCAGAGACCTTGGACATACAGAGGTGGGTGGTGCCAATGACATCGTTGTGACTGGCTCTGTCCCTGGAATGGGAAAAATCAGACAGTTTTTAAAGCCGAATGTGACTTAAATTACTGTAGATATAATACTGTAAAGCAGAGGTTTTCAGAGTTGAAGGGCAAGTATGAAGGGAGGGATGTGGGGCAAAGATGATACTCTTCAGGTGAAAGGCAATTAAATCATTTAAAACCTTTATGTCAAAACTGTGTCAGACTTTTAAAACCTCTACTCGAAACATAAAACTAAAAATTCTTCATATTCTGATGAGTCTTATGAAACAAAATGTAAAAAAAATGTAAATGTATCAGACAGGATTCCAGATACCAGTCCAGAATTCTGATCCTCATCTTCTCACACATGGAGGGAAACTGGAAAAGAAAAAAGAAAACATATAAATATAAAAATTACGTTATCGCAGTTAAATAATAGTGTGTGTTTGCGTTGTTTGGTTGTGTGTCTCACTCTAATGGGCATGGCCAGACTCTGGTTCCACTGTGGATTGGCGTTCTTCTCCAGAGTCTTAGTGCAGACCTGAAGATGAGAGAAAATGAAATCCACATTAATATGGCTGGTTTCTGTATTTCATGTTACATTCGGCGTAAAATAATGTGACGCACTGTTTTGCCAGCAAAGTGGATCTCCACCAGAGGATCCACCAAGTTCTTCCTGTTGCTATCAAACCCAAGAATCTGCCTCATCCCATCTATGAAGGCATCGTCCACTACAAAACAGAGAAGAAATTAGAAATCTCTACTTTTAAAGCAGAAGCATAAATCACAAATACTCAAAGACTGGAGTCCTCACTCTGTGGCAGGTCTTCAGCTCTGAAGATCCTCAGGGTGAAAACAGCTCCTCTCAGAGACAGACCAGCCGGCCTCAGGAGGTTTCCTTCGATATCCTCTTTATCCTCCACACACTCGCGCCGATCAGCCTGAGGATGAAACACACACATACAAATACTTGCATGTATTAATAAACAGCTGCATCCATTAACAGGAAGATAATTACTTACAACTACATCAACTCACCGGTGGCTCGTCTCCAGCAGCCAAGACGAACAGGCTGACCTTCAGGTAACCTCTGACCCCTGCAGAGAGGTCGTCCGGGTCGCACAACAGCAGCCATTTCCTCAAGAAGCAGTGCCCTACAGAGGGTGGATGGACTCAAACTCAAATCTAAAGTAAGAGCTTAGAACTCATCAGTAATGTATAGGAGCCAGGAACTTAAAAAACTGAGAACCAGGTAGTAAAATAACTTTGGACTGGAATCCGTAACTAACTAAAATTTAAACTAGAGGCAACAACTCAAGTAGGACTCACCAAAAACACTGGATAAACTTAAACATATACTCACTGTGCTCATTGTAGACGGTGCCTACATCCAACTGTGAAGACAATCAGAAGATTTTAGATATCTTTTCACTTTTCAAGTCACTTTTTCTGGTTTAATGTGCTAGAAGTCATGATCACTGCGCAAACACACGGTTACAGTTTACCTTGAATTCACCAATCACAGCATCAGTTCTGAGAGAGCGAGAGTCACACACCTGTCAGACAGGGAGAGGGATTTTACGTTTTATTCAGAGCAGTTTACGGTGAGCACAGCAGAAAATACGTGTAGGTAATATATGTAGGTAAAATGGAGGTAAAAATTCAGACTCACCGTGATGAAGATCGGTTCATCAAACAAGTCTGATGGAGTCTCGAAGAAGTTCATGAAGAAAGTCTGTTATAAGAAAAACATGAAATCAAGATTCAACAGTAAAACATTTTTAAGTTATGAAGGAAATCAGAAAGATGAATAATAATTGTTTACCTCATCAAAGACCGGGTTGTTGCCTTTTCTGATGCGGGTCCTCTTCGTCTGCCCGGCTACCGTTACCTTGACGACAGGCTTGATGTTGATGCCCGGCAACTGTCGCCCTTCGATAATCCGTACACGAACCTGGACAGTGACGAGCACTAAGCTAATTTCTCAATGAAATTCAGCAACACTTAAGACTCTTCTCAGTATATGTATGTGTAAAAATGACAAGGAAAAACAATTTTAACTGCTCGAATTCAAAAAAAGACGACAAACATTTTGGACATAGAAATCCATCAAACCTTCCAAGAGCCAGATCCGTTTAGGACAGATCAATGGTTACAAAAGTGCAGTAACCTAGTCAAAGAAATGAACAGAGGAGGGCTCGTCCGGGATTTGAACCCGGGACCTCTCACACCCAAAGCGAGAATCATACCCCTAGACCAACGAGCCACACAGCAACTACCTCTATGTACAATGCTGGATCTCTGTCAGCTGATACTCGGTAAGTATGGTACCGTTTCCAGATTGTGTGGAAACCATGACCAGTTGGTTAGGTCCATGACACTGCTGACCCCAACTTCCCACATGTGGCTCGTTGGTCTAGGGGTATGATTCTTGCTTAGGGTGCGAGAGGTCCCGGGTTCAAATCCCGGACGAGCCCTCTGGTACAGTTTCCTCTGTGGTACCACTTGGGCATAGTTTTGGCACCTTGATAAAACAAAATCAATCATCATTTGAAGTGGCCTCAGCAGTCACCAGATTAGAAGACCTTGTCCAGTTGCAGGACTAGAGAAGCATGAATGCGCACCCAACAAACATCAGAAATTATGTGATGCTGTCTTGTTTACCTACCTGCAGGTCCTGTGGTTTGTTTGGCAGAGGTTTAGAATGACTGCTGGCTCCTCTCCTCCTCTTCCTCAGCCCACCATGGGTGTTGTAGGTTGGCGGCGAACGTTTGGGTGTCTGGGCAGTAGGAGACTCCTGGCCCGTGGGCCCCTGAGGGCCAACGATGACCATGGACCGTCCGTCGTCCGGACCCTGGTCCTCTGTGGGCTCGATCATCATCATGCTCTCTGTATCCTCCTCACCCATCGTATCCAGAGAAATCACTGCACAGACAGACAGATTGATAGACACAGAAGTAACAAAAGGAGGGAGGAATGGATGTACTGTTAAGGACGGATTATTTTACTTGTGACAGTGTCCAGTTCCACACTGGGGTTGGGATGGGGAAAAGTCTCAGGCTGGGAAGGAGGCTGGAAGATTGGAGCTGCTCCTGGAGGAGGGATGTAGGAAACTTGTAGGGTCAGCGTGGCCTAATGGAGACAAGAAAACACAATATGACTTCATCAGTGGAGGAATAGTGTGTACAGTTACACACAGTACAGTCATGGTCCTCAGAGCCTCTAGAAAAATGACCCAGGGAAGTGAAATCAAAAAATGATCGGTCTGAATTTGATCCTCTTTCAATGGGTGGATGTGGCTCGTTGGTCTAGGGGTATGATTCTCGCTTAGGGTGCGAGAGGTCCCGGGTTCAAATCCCGGACGAGCCCTGCTGAACCATCTACTCTACTCTCCCTTTGCTCATATGTTAAAAGGACAAGCCAATAATTTAGTATCACATTTCCATAAAGGTACCAGGATAAAAAGAGTCGTTACAGCTAAAGAAAGGTAGAGGACAAAACAGTTTAAGATGAAGTTCACCAACAACTTTGTTGCCCTCAACAGACAGAACCAGGATGAATTTCCTCTTGTTTCTTATAGCACATGTGGCTCGTTGGTCTAGGGGTATGATTCTCGCTTCGGGTGCGAGAGGTCCCGGGTTCAAATCCCGGACGAGCCCATGTTTTGATTGACTAACACTCCTTTAAATGACTGCTGAGTTTCCATGCCTTAGAAGTGTCAAAATCAGCAGGCAACTCAACTCAGTGCTCCCTCTATCATAAACGTGCTAAAACAATCAGGGAAACTGGACTGTGTTATCGCTTATCAAAACATATGTGGCTCGTTGGTCTAGGGGTATGATTCTCGCTTAGGGTGCGAGAGGTCCCGGGTTCAAATCCCGGACGAGCCCTCTAGTTTGATCATCTGTTGCCCTGCAGAGGCATGAGCAACAAGAGTTTCTTATTCTATCTTCCATTGCCCTGCATAAGCAGCAGAGGGTGTTTGAACCAAAAATAGGTGTAGTCTTCTACAGCTCCCTTCAACAGGAAAAAGCAACTTAAGCAATAAGGTGTTAAGTCTCTATTAACAAAGGTATCAGGGGGTTTATAATGGCATTCAGATTCACCTCATTATGTATTTCCCATGTAGTGTAAGAGCAAAAATGTTTCTTTACCTGTAAAAAATACATTTTTGTTGTTGTGAACGTCAAATCTAAGTAAATTTCTCTACAGTTGAACTACTAGAAAAAATCTGACATGTAAATATGATACACAGATTCTGTGCTCCAGTTCTTTGTTGAACTGATGAAAGAGTATCCCGTACATCACACACACATTGTACCTACTGTAAGATAAACACAGGCTTTTCTCTTCCACCACCCTGTCACCTCAGACTAACATCAATCAGGTCCACACTGACGCTGAGAGGAAGACTTTGTTTTGGGTTCAGGAAATGAGGATGGGAAACAGAACGTTATTTCATCTACAGTACAGTACGCAGGGCAGCTGTAGGTGTGGCCAACCAAGGTGTGTGTGAGGCTTGATTTCTATCTGTGTGGGGACTGGTTTGAGTTTTAGCTCTTAAATGGCTGTTTGAGGGTCTGGATTTTGTTTTAGTTTTGGGGATAGACATGCACTCAAGCTGTGATGATGAGGGTTATACTATGTCAATGAGGGTCCTCATAGAGAGACAAAATAAAAGAAGTGTGTGCTGGTGTCTTTCAGGGTGATTCAGCACCCCCTTGTGGACAAAAGTGGAAAATACAAACATGTAGTAAATCATTTCTCTTCACTCTTCAAGTTTTAATAATTTTTTAAAGTACTGCATTGATATAATATTTTGTCCACAACACATTTGCAAGGTTAATTTAATCGTATTATCTAGCTTTTAGTTGTTTTTATGTTGTGTGTGAATTGATCAGCTTGCCACAAGTTGGCTGCTGATCTTCAACAAATTAACTGATTACACCCAATTCTGTAGAGTTAAGCTTCATTTTCCTGCTTTAATCTGAGCAAAATTTTCTTAATTTGTTTTCTTTTTCCCCATCTTTAAGGGACAATAAGCGTTGAAGGCTCTATGTGTGAGGCTGCATGACCTCAGATAGCTGGAGCTGGCTTCATTATTTCAAAATAATAACAAGAAATATAAAAAGAAAGAGAGAAAGAGAGAGAGAGAGGCAGGGGGAGCATGGCTGGTACTCTGCTCTGACTCAGGAATGTCCTTCTCTATTTTAAGATCCAGACAGGAAACTCTGAGAGTGATTTATGATTTGTCATTGGTTCATGATACAATGAGGGCGTAGATTAATCTGGCTGTACTTTGTGTGTGTGTCTGTGTGTGTGTGTGTGTGTGCTCACCCCTGTGTTGTTCCTCTTGGTGTCCAGCAGGGAGATGGTAAAGGAGGCGGCCAGGCTGGGAGAGTTGAGCACATCTCTGAGAGCCAGCCGGCATTCCCCCAGGAACCTAAACAGAAAAGAAACCAGTGGGCCTTAAACATAACTGGTTTCCACTCCATTTCAATTCTGTAGAAATCCAGCCAATCATACAAGAGCCACAGTGAACCCCCTCGAATTGGCCATCGAACAACAACCAATATGAACGAAATTTGGCCTGGCCAAGGGTGATGATTTCAGGGCTAAAATAAGACTGAATGAGTGTTTAGCCTAGCTTTAGCAAGTAAAAGGCTAGGCATCTCACTGCTGTTTCACTGATTTAAATAACCCGAATTTTACAATTGTATAATACAAAATTAAGTCACAGGAGTTCTGGTTTAATCTTCCAAACAAAGGAACAGATATCACATGATCAGGGCTCGTCCGGGATTTGAACCCGGGACCTCTCGCACCCTAAGCGAGAATCATACCCCTAGACCAACGAGCCACATGCATTGCCATGGTTGAACTGGTCAGCCATCTCGGTCAGCTTGCTGATATTCAACACCACACTACAGCCTCATAAAAGATCAGCAATCCTTTGAAGCATCAAAGGCAGTGGCACATGTGGCTCGTTGGTCTAGGGGTATGATTCTCGCTTAGGGTGCGAGAGGTCCCGGGTTCAAATCCTGGACGAGCCCTGTTGGACTAGCTATTCTATTCTTCCTTCTACCCCTTAGAGCTAGATATCATGACCTGTACGGCCTAAAGAAAGGAAGACGATGTACGGATTAAGCTCAAGTTCAGCAACATCTTTGTTGCTTCCAACCAACAGAACCTTAAAGGGGCAAACCAATGATTTAGAATCCTCATTCAATAGGATAACAAGAGTCATTGCAGCTGCAGCAGAGAGCAAGAAGTCCTGAAATGTACTCCTTAAGAAAGGCAGATAATGTACAGGTTAAAGAGAAGTTCAGCAACAGATTTGTTGCAGTCGACTGACAGAATGATGCTGTATTATCTCTTGTTTCTGAAGTGATATGTGGCTCGTTGGTCTAGGGGTATGATTCTCGCTTTGGGTGCGAGAGGTCCCGGGTTCAAATCCCGGACGAGCCCTCTAGTTTGATCATCTGTTGCCCTGCAGAGGCATGAGCAACAAGAGTTTTAACCAACAATGGGTGTAGTCTTCTACAGCTTCATTAAATCCTAGATGAGCCCATGAACTCTGAGCTGTCTCAATCCCTAATTATAATCAGTGGAAAACAATTTATTTATGAACAAACAATGATAGTCAATTCATGCAGCCAGAGGTCACACTCTGGTCTGAACGTCCCCCGAGAGGCTAAATGAATGAATCGATTAATCACTCAACACATCAGTGGGTGAATGGGTGGAAATACAAGCGAATGAATACGCAACAACCACAATGAAAGGATGACCTGACTCTTTCAAGCCTGCCCCTTCGTCTCTGAGGGACACGTCTGGCATCTTGATGGGGCGGGAGGATCCAAAAATAACCATCTGAAGGGGTGTTTTTCTTCTACAAAACAACTCTGCACCATGGACCACACCTCTCCCCTCTCTGTGCCGAGTTTGGTCCGATCCATCCACCACGTCTCAGTCTGACAATGGCTCACTTCTTATCTCAATTCCTGAACTGTGAGCTATGGGAGGAATTTATCAGTGTTCCCTCCTTGTCTGACTAACATGAGCGTTCGGCCACACAAACATCAGGCAGTCAGTACCTGTTCCTCCCCATCTTCTCATGGTCTTTGACAACACAGTGGAGCTCTGCTCCAGAGTCCAGAGGAATCCCCTTCAGGTCCCATTCAAAACCCTGACAGAGAGATGGGAAACAACATGTAAGAAAACATGAAAATGGGATCTTAACGGGAAGAAATTTTGGCAAACAAAACACATTTTCACAGTGCTGAGGTTCAGGTATCTGCCAAACAGAGACAACACCAACAGAAATTTGTCGTAAATGAGGGAAATATCTTTTTATCCACTTTGATTGGAAACCTCTTCTCTGTCACAAGATTCGATTATTGTCACATTAAACCTTTCAACTACAGGTTTAAAATGAGAACTGTCCACCAGATAAACAAGAAAAGTTTCAATGATCCTTGAGAAAAAGATTCTGTAGGTGTCTGAAGTCCATTTGTTTTTCCAGATATCTGAGGCAGTACCTTACCTGCAGTTGTCTAAATAGCACATAATGAATTTGAGGTTGTGTACAGGACATACCTCATTCCAAACAGGGTTAGGGTTGTTCTTGATAACCTTTGTCTTCTTCTTGGACCCTGAAACAAGAAACAAGAACAAGAATCATTAGCTGGCTCACCAAACAATCAGTTAAAAGTAGCTGTAACACTGGAAACTGTGACTTAAATCTCAAATATAAGTTGCTTTAATCTTAGTCAACTGCTGGATCAACACACTGAGACTCTGTGAACATGTGTATATATATATATATATATATATATTATATATATATAATGATATATATATAATTTATTTATTTATTTTTTAAATCATCCCAAACCAAACTGTCATAATGAGGGTGACTTAACTTAAAACCAACAATGAGTTAATGAGCAGAAGAAATCAGCTTTACAACCACTAAACCATTCACACACAGTAATCTTCTCAAATAACGGTTTCTAACACATAGACTGTGGTTGAGTGTGTTTACGTGTGTGTGTGTGTGTGTGTGTGTGTGTGTGTGTGTGTTATCTCTCTGTGGCTTCCTGTAACATGAAGTTCAGAGCTCTGATTTCCTGGCTGTTGAGCACTCTGACAGGATGCAGGACGTTAAGTCCGACTAATAAACTGCCAAGATTTATCATCAGGTACTGAAGAGCTCTTATCACACACACACACACACACACACACACACACACACACACAGAACACACACACACACACACACTATCACACTGGGGACAACTATCATCATTTCCACTTGGTTTTAAGTCAAAAAAATCAGACTGAGATGTTCTTTCCAGATGAAAGGAAATAGAGACAATGTCTATTGTCTGATTTTAGAAACTATTCATTAATTTCCACTGGACAAAGAACAGAGGAGATAAACTAAGTCTAGATTAAAGCTGTGTACTAAATTATAATCATCATAGTTTACTGTTTTAGCAGCGAGTACCAAAAAAAAAAACATGCTTCACCATTTTATACTAACAGGAGATTATACAATACATGCTGGACACTGGAAATCTACTGACAACTCAAGATTTTTTGCTGATGTTGCACCATCACCCACAATTTATTCAATTTTTCTATCTGTGGCTGTGTGTATATTTGCTTTTAGCGTTGCATTTTGGTGGAGAAGTGCAAAAATCAACCATATTTTGCATGTATTGTCTGCTTTAAACTGACTTTGCTTTGCGATTCCTCAAGCTTTAGTCCCCATGAGGACGACTGGCTTAAATCAGGTTGGTGTTTATACCAGAATAAGTTCCAATAAGGAAACAAAAACACATATGCACACACACACACAAACACCTACGTAAGTGTACCTCTGTTCTTGGAAGATATCTTAAAAAATATCTCCACCCTTCCACAGGGGGGTTGAGAGGTTACGTTATAATTGTGTGTGTGTGTGTGGGTGAATAAGTGGGTGTGTTTGTGTTCTCACATTGGGTGATGACTGGGGAAAACAGGAAAGCAAACAACCTTACTCTGGGTGTGTGTGTGTGTGTGTGTGTGTGTGTGTGTGTGTGTGTGTGTGTGTGTGTGTGTGTCTCCCAAGGGCTGATATCCGAGTTAGCATCTCAGAGACGAGAAGTGGCACAGAGCTGACTTCCTGGTTGGCTCAGCTTGGCACAGTTTCTATCATGAGCCCAGAATAGAGCAGACTGTGACCCCCATGGCTGAGAACGACGTATGGGAAACCTAAGTTTAGACCTGGGCTGCTGGTCTGAGTGCTGCTGCATGTGTGGCCAGATTGAGTGGAGAAATTAATACAGTTTTTCAGTTAGTTCCCACTTTTAAAAAAGGCAATTTCTTAGTGTAAATGTATCCCACGTACTCCTGTAATAGCCAGTTAAGCTAACTTAACTTAATTTCCAATAAAGAACGCTGGGGTTTAAGTTGTTTAGCTTGTCTTGTACCTGAACACATTTTTAGTACGCTTAATATCCGAGGTTCGAACCCGGAATCATTTTCAGTGAGCACCGCGATCAGGTGTCTAAAAATGGCGTCGTTTCCGCAGATGTTACCGGTTTCTCGGCGTCACAGTGAAGAACCAGGGAAGGGCGGGGGAGGTGTCAAAGATGGCGTCGTGTGTGTGATTAATCCTCCAAGTTTCCATGTTCAAACGATGAACTAAAACACAAGCTAGGTTAGCTACACGGCGGCTAAAAGTCCGTTCGCTTAGCTAATCAATGCTAACAAAATACACTCAGTAGGTAGGCTAACGAGGTAGCATACACGCTAATAGCTAACCGATAATCCAACTGCAGCTTTGCTCAAAACTTCGCAGTTTTATTTTTTCAGTAAAGTTATCTGAACTTAACAGAGGCGCTCACTTCCGTCTTTTCTCTCATCCAAGCACATCTAAGCCGATGAGTGGACAGCTATGCTCTTATTCTGAAATACTACTTCCTCTTACAACAATGACCTCTTCACAATAAAAGACTATGCATAACTTAAAATTTGTGTCTTTTAACTTTATTCATAACAATGTCTTTATCTTTACATCATTTTTAAATCTGGTTACAGATATTTTGAGTTTTTTTTAGGTGTAGCAAAAAGTTGTCATGCTAGTAAAAATACAATAGCCTGGTTCCACCGTCCACATCTCAAATTTGAATAAGGATTATTTTAAAAACTGTGTGGTATGGGACAGCTTTGTGAAATGTCTTGATTGAGAACAATACAACTTGACACAGTAATGGGACAATACAAGACTGGTGTGTATGTGAGTGTGTCCAGGCTATAATTAGCATGGGACAGGGCAGCAGGGTTGCCAGTTTTTATTTCTGGTTTCAACAAAGAACAACACGTGTAGTTCCAATAACAACACTTTGGCCGGAAATCCTGCTTTCAGCACAAAAACACAAGCACATGTTGTCGCGTTTAATAACATATTCACATGCGTCATTACCTACAGACACACAAGCTCACCTTGTAAAGTGAAGTCGAGATCATAACGTGTCTCTTTTGCTTGCTCTAACCTGCTCATCAAATCTCCACATGGTCCACTAATTCAGTTGCAAAAAACAGACATTATTTGCCCAGTTCCTGCAATATTTGTGCAGAAATAATCAACACTGTAATGAGCCTTATCAAATCAATCCAGCTTCCTAAAGATATGAATGTCTCAGTATTTTTGGGTCTGTATCAGTCAGTTTTCTCACACACACTTTTCTCTCTCCTCCCACAGCTTCCTTGCTTGATTATTATCATCTCTAATTCCTATAAATGGACATGGTATCTGTGTTTAGGGAGGGGAGGAAACTCTCTGTCCCTCTTTCTTTCTCCGGTCTGAATTCCTGAAGTAGTTGCAACTCAGAAACACTAACACAACCTCAAGAGCAGCTTTCTTTCTTTTTACTTTCTGCACTTCTTCCATGGGAACATCTGTCTTATACTGAAGTGACTTTTCCATCAACCTACCATGTGTACTTCTACTTCAGTTATTGGTTTCCTACATTACCCATAATGCACATTAACAACCTTAAAGAACTGTTGTCTTTAAGTCCAATCTCTGATGTGCAGACTGTAAAAATAAGTTTTCTCATTTGAGATCTGGATTGGATTCTGACGTTCTTAGTAGAGTAGAGGATCCATCAAAGTTGGTGTTCATCTCAATGGTGTAAATTTCCAAGAAATTTGTGATAAATCAAATTATGTAGATCCAGTGAGAGGTGTGGGGCTCTGGACACTTGCCCACTTTGCAACCGAAAGTCCTCACAAGCAATACAAGCTCGAGGGTGATGGCACCAGGAAACCATGCTGGGACAAAGGCAGGAAGTAAAGAGCAGAGCTCACCTTATTAAGGAGGTAGACACTTACTCGTGGAAAGTACAACAACAACAAACTGATGGAAAAACAGACAGCTGCTGAGGTCAGGTAGCCGAGTCACCTCCACTTGGTGCCATTTGGCATCATCTCAGTTAAGTTAAGCCAGATGTTTACTACAGTTTCATCCCTTCCCAGCAGAGTTCACAACCATTCACACTCGGCCTCAGGTGACTCCAACGACTCTACATCTGTCCACAGGTTAAATACAAATCCCCACCAGTTGGTAAGAACTGAAGCCTCCTGGACGAGAGGTGAAACTTCTACAACCCAGTCAACCCTTCTTAGAAAACCATGACTTGGACAGTCAACTCATTTGATACTTGACTTGGACACTTATGCTGCTAGACTTCAATTAACTGAGATTTGGTCCTTTTAAAGCAGCTACAACCAATATTTTAGAATCGTAAAGCATAAAACGATGGAGAATTCTCCTGAATCTGCAGCTCCAATCGGCTTTACAGTGAGTTTCAAGCTCATTTTTCAGCTGTATGGCTGCAACTTTACTGTTCTGGTTCATTCTCAGTGCTCTCATAGTGTTGTTTTCTGCTGCAGCACAGAAAAAGCTCTAAAAACCAAACAGCAGATGGACTCCATTAGAGACTAGCTGGTGAACATAATGCAGCATTTAGCAGCTAAAGATAATTTGGTGAAGACCAAACCCAGAGCTAAAAAAGACTTAATATTGGACTTATATCCACCAGGAGGTTAGAAACAAGACTGTAAATGAATGATAACGTTTGCTAACACATCACAACACATCCTTACTAACAATCCAGTGAATCTCCCATGGTCCTCTTACCTCTGAAGGTGACACTAGCCAGAGGGTCAGAGTGTCTCAGGTTGTGGGCTCGCTGAAGAACACAACGCAACATGGCTGAAACCTCAGCTGAGTTCAAAGCCTGGAAACTGCGGGGCTAAAAACAGGTGAGTTGGTTCACCAGGTGAGCTCCAGGACTGGAGGAAAGGTTGGTTGCATGACCAGAGGAGCTCTGACAGTGGTAATAACCGGCAGAACTGGCAAACCAAAGACCAACAGGTGGCAAAAAGGAAGAAAAAAATATTGTGCTCCAAAAAAGAGATATAAACTGCTTGGAAAAGGTAAAACCAACTGTTTCATCAAGTTAAATCAGATTTTAAGTTTTTTTTTGTCAGTGACATAAGTCCTTGTTTGGCAAAATGGAAAAAGTCCCGGCATCACAAAAGCTAATCATCCACAAATTGCTTCCTGTTTCTTCTTACAGTATCTGTCCGTGTCAGAAACTACAAAATAAAAGCTCCTTTTCTGAAGAGGAGACGTGCCTCGGCAAAGCTCTTTCTAACTCTGTCTAACACACTCCCAACAACAAGTGAGCATGTTGGGAACTCACACACACCTCACATCCAGAGGAAATCTCAACATTTCCTGTGCTCTTTTCCTCTCTTGTCTCCTGGTTGTTTCCCTGTGTTTCTCTACCTCCCCCCCAAACCCCTGTTTCTCTGCTTCAGTCCTTCAATTTCACTCTGTTGATCTCTGTTCGTACATTTTAGTGACTGATTTAAACTGTTTAAATCTCTCGAAACAGGAGAGGCTACGAAATCGTGAACAATTAATCCCATTCTTGCAGAAAAAGCTGCAGTGTGAAAAATAAATTAGTGTTTATTTACAAGAAAATAAGTCTGTTACAGCTGTAGTACAAGTGTAAGATCCCATCTCAACTTGGACCTCAAATTCAAGGACTTTTCAATGATGTCAGTCTCTAAACTCACTCAAAACAGGCATATTACATGGGAAAAAATGATCCCTGGTCATTCAAGATCAAGTCATCCAGATGTTTTCTTCTGGTAAACTTTCAAAACCTCAAGGCCTACATGTATTTTCCTTGAACCTTGAATACATTCAAGGTGTTTTAAGATCCGCCATTGATTGTCTCTTTGGCGTCAACCTGTGTTTTAAGGTTTAAAGAATTCAAAACGCCAAGTCAATCCTCAGGAGCCAATGGGGAGGAGGCAACAAGGTCGCACACACTGTGAGAGAGCGCCACCTGCAGACATAAAGCAGGGTACACACACCCATACTGTTTTGACATTGACGTCCTGTCTTAACATTAGCTTTTTACCTCAGGAGATTGCTGGAAAATGCTAAATTCAGAATATGCAAATAAAATATGTTGTTTACATGACTGGTATCAAACTCCTAGTATCAGGATTAATAGTGGAATATTCCAACATTATTGGATTTAAATCATGATGAGACAGTAAAACCCTTCAAGGAATAAATGTAGGAGGTTTAAAGGCTGTGAAAGTGTGACGATGAGGCAGTTTCAGGATTGATATTCACGACAGAGCAAACTAAATTTAGAGACGCAAAAGGCAGATATAATCATCATAAATCTAAGCTCTGCTCTGGCCTTTCTTCTCTCACACTTCCTGTAAACGTAATGAGCTCAGAGTAAAGTGATGCAGCAGTTTTTTAAAGAGCAGACGCAGCAGAGACAGGATCAAATATCAGATATGAGCCGCTGAGGGAGAGGCTGAGAAAACCCCTGCAGACCGTCCTCAGCTGTTCGGCCATGTTTTTATCGTGTATCATCACTTCCTGTCCCACTGTGTGTCTGTGTGTGTGTGTTATTTTCATGTGTTGTGTGTTGTTATAGAAGCTCTTCTCATATATTATTAATGTCAGTAGTGACCTGAGTCTCACACTGTAAACAACACTTCATGAAATTCATCAGTCAGGGTCTCTGTGTCAACCTGTGTGTGTGTGTGTGTGTGTGTGTGTGTGTGTGTGTGTTCAGACTCATATCACACAGGGAAACTTTTGTGCAGCGATACAGATGAAGTGTCATGAGTTCATGACACACTTTCTCTACTCTGACTCTGCTGCACTCTATTGGAGTCTACTGTAGTCTGTGGTGCTCTACTGTGGTCTACTGTACTGCACTCTATTGTATTAAATACAGTAGTCATTACAATCTCCTGCAGTCTACTCCATTATAGTCTCCTGTACTCTACTGTCGTCTTAAGTTGGGGTTGAACATCTTGTCTACTCGACCTCGTCAGCCACAGACGCCCACTTTACTGTAGTCTACTGTACTCTATTGTAGTCTGAGATACTGCGGGAGATCGAGAGCTCGAGAGAGGAAAGACAGACCACAGAGAGAGACGAGGAATGAAATATGGGAGACGGATGAACGGAGAGAGAGAGACCCTGTGATGGTGATGGTAACTATAAACACAGTCACACACAAGCTGCATGTTAATATTAATAACTTCAGATGAACTTTCTTTGCAGGATTGAGGCAAAAACACGAGAGCGTTGTTGTTTTTCTGCGTTCACCTACACAGACATGAACACGACATGACTCTTTAACCATAAAATATTCTGGTTTACCTCGCAGGGAGGAGTGTACCCCTAAAATATGACCCCCACAATCACCCCTCTCTCTCTCTCTGCCCCACCCCAAACAGACTGGAAGCCATGAAAGACGACTGGCAGAGGCTTTCCAATAATAACCTCTCAGCTGTTACAGAGAGAGAGAGAGAGGTCTCAGTGTTTACACAAACACACACTCTGCTCTTTGTACATGAACTTTATCCTCAGATCTCTCCCTCAGATCTCTTCCTTCTCTGTCGGTCTCAGTCTCTTCACCTCCTCCTCCTCTTCCTCCTCCTCATCCTCGTCCCTACCTTCATAGATGATCTGGCAGTAGGCGTCGCTGATGTCATTGTCCGGCGTTTGCAGACGCTCTGCACACAGGACGAACACTCGCAGCATGGCTCACACACACACACACTCACACACACAGCAGAGCTCTGTCAGATCCCCGTGTGGTCCATATACGGGCATCAGTGTGTCCAGAAAATATCCTTAAAGTCAGAAGAGATCAATGATATAAAGAGAGAGAGAGAGAGGAAATGGACGAGAGGCAGAGAGGGTGAATAGCGACTGGTGAAGCTGCAGCTCTCAGCTGTCTCTCTCCCTCTCTCTCTCTCACACACACACACACACTCAGGGCGAGCAAGGTGCACCAGCTGACTCATGCACAACCCACACACACACACACACACACACACACACAGTCCCTTCAATCACAACTGGCTTAAAGGGCCAGTACCCCTCACACACACACACACACACACACACACACACACGCACACACAGTGGCCTTTATTTCCAAGCCACACATGCCTTCACACAATAAACAATCCCAAACCCTGCCAGCTTAAACCAACACACAGAGAGAGGTTTCACACACACACACACACACACACACCGACAAAGGGTAAGTGTGTGTGTGTGTCCAGGGTAAAATGTGCTTGTTGATGCAGATTTTTTGCAGCAGACAGTCACAAACACAAAGAGGCACTGAGACAAGACAAGAGTGTATCATATACATTTTAGAGGGAAATATGAACGAGTGAATCACATGATTGAAAATACATCAGCTGACGAGCAGCGCTGCCTGAGGGTGTGGGCGCACGTTGGTTGCAGTCTGGGGATTCACCATGGTAAAACATGATGATCAGTGTTGCCTTTTTTTATTCTGTTGTGTGGTCCAACTTGTTTTGTGCTGGTTGTGATCATTTCGGCAACTTTGAAGACGACCATTAAATCACTGCCTTTGCTCGCAGACTCCTCGTCTGACGTCATGTCTCCCTGATGTTTCTCCTCGTCTTCCCTCCTCTCTCCTCCCCCATCGTTTGTCTTCCCTCACCTGTTCATCACCTACGCCATCAGCTCTGAGACTAAACCCACTGCTGTCTTAAAGGTGCAGCGATAATTTTCCATCCAGTGCTGGGGAACATTACTGTTAAAAGTAACTTGGTATGCTGCAAAATTACTGATGTTGAAAAGTAACTTATTACATTAGTTACCTACTGAGTAAAATAAATTTGTCAGACATCTTTTGCGCCACTGCCAGAGTGGCAGCTTTAGCCGAAACAAACAATAGCCATCAGTGTTTCAGAGCTGACGTCGCTACCACTGTTGAAACAGTAAAGGACTTGCAAACTGATGATTGCTTGAATTGCAAAACTAGCATTTGTAGCATGTTACCCCAGGCCCTGTAACAGGGGTTACTGTGATTGACAGGAAACTGAGATTCAGCTCGAGAACTGATGGTCGTCAAGTCCAAATGTTGGTCGTTGTTCGTACCTGTATTTTATTGTATGACTTCTACAAAGTTTGAGCTTCAAGTTTGTCCAGTTTACCCAGTTATATATTTAGAAAACCATACTCCAGCTATACTTCTTGTCAGTCCAATCTGGTAACACTGATTTATTTCTCAGCACCTGCTCACTACAGAAAGTGGAACAAGCCGAAGCGAAACCACAACTTCTGTTTCTTGCTTCTGTTTCAGGAGTAAGAAAACCTCAATCAACATCCCATTGACTTTTTGTAAATATACTAACAACTAAAAGTCCAGCCTTGGAACAGGGGCTTTGCCAATGTCATGTGGGTCGCTTCATGTGATCGCACACCATTTTCCATAAGCCCCAGACACACAGCTTGACAGAAAGGGCGAGTCACAGGTACATGTCTGTAGTAACAGCAGGACAGGGAGAAAATAGTGAGAAAGCAATATGACTGAAACCAATCGATTGCTTCAGTACCCACGCTGCCACATCTCTAGTTTCTCTTTGTGGGACTGAATTCGTCTGTATGCTAACAAAATAACTGCTGTGTAACTTGTTGTGGATGTGGATTTGTCTTAGAATATGGAGAGAAAACCAAAGGACTATGCTTCATCTTTCAGAAAGGCCAATGAAAGCATCTCTCCAGCCCCTGGAGAACTCATTAACACTGTGGATGAACACGTCCTGTTGCACCAACCACACATATCCAGCCTTAGAAAGAAAGCTCTGAACACCAGCAGGTTCCAACGAGTGCAACAAAACAACAACTGGTCAGACCACACCAGTCTCCGCCAACAAACTGGGCGAGCTGGTGAAGACGGCCGGAGGGAGGTCGAAAGCCATCATGGACAACCGCTCACCGAGCTGCGGTTGGCTCAGGTGCACATTCAACCACGGACTCCTCAGCCATTAGAGTCCAGTACCTCCTACCTACACTGACTGAGACCCACAACCGTGTGCCACTCACATATTACACAACACAAGAACCCTGTACATGTACACATCCGTAGATTTATTTTTATTTAGACACAATTTAAACTCATAGACACTAAGAATCACAAAGTTAAATGATCAAAGCCAAGAGAAAAAGATGCAGCAGCAGTCAGGACCTTTAAAATCTGGAGAGAGAATTTAGATGGAGACAATCTGCAAGTCAGTGTTTAACTCTGAGGAGTTACTGAAACTGTAATGAACCTGCAGACACAATGAGATTTAGAGTTTAAGACGTTTCATGTGACCGAGTCTTAAAACCAGGTTCTGAAGATTTTAACAGAGTGTTTCGACTGACAGGAGAGAAGAGGCAGCAAAGGAATTTAAACTGTTGGACTCATTTGACCCTTTTGAGTTTCAGTTTCTCACAATTCACATTTATGTCAGCAAAACCTCAAACACTGACTTTTACATCGTATATTCGTTTTCACATTGACCAGAAAGAGGGAAATGGTAACTTCAAAGTGAGGATATAGATATATAAAAAACAAACAAACAGTCTTATGTCAAGGACAGGATGTTGGCAGGCTGTGTGCAGACATGAGGGGGTTTCTGTTGCTCTAGTAAGCGTGTGTGTGTGTGTGTGTGTGTTTTCATGCAAACTGCAGATTAAAGCTGCAAAAAGTGCATCTGCATGAACTGTGGTCTAACTGTAATTTCTTCGTATGGTGAAATGTTGGGCAATGGACTCTGAGTGAGACCAGTGGTAGCCTTTACAAAACCAAAACCATAGCAAAGGTCTAAGGAGTGGTTTAAACAGATAAAACAGTGTGTTTATAATAAAACAAAAAAATAAAAAATACATATCAGTAGCCTACTGGCACTTAACAACTACACAAAACCTGGGAATAATTTCTGAGTATTTTAGAGTACAGTTTGTTTGCTTTTTGTAAATACTGGGTATCTAAACACTGTGTATTTTATCCCATTTCATCAAACAACTAATCTGTTTGCCTTTATGTGCTTTTCTTGTCTCTAGAAAACAGCTGAAGCTAAACCTAAACGACTCTGCCTGCGTTACAGCACAGCTTCTTCCATCATATCAGTTAGAGGGAATTGATCTTGTAAATGTTCATCTTTGAGGAGGCCGCTGTAATCAAATCTCCTTTCGAATTATTCAAGAGCTGATGGAGGATGCCCAAAGGAAACTAACCTACAGCTCTGACAGACACTGAATTCTGATTCTGAGTCCTACATATCTATATAGGGAGCAGGTCCTCTTCCACAGAGTATGCTTTGTTGCCTTTGTTGCAATCTGCAGCTTCACCACAAGATGTCACTAAATCCAACACACAGGTCCTTAAACTCTCAAACAAAAGCAAATGACAAAGCACTGAATTAAGAGCCTGAATACTTTTCTAAATGAGAGATTTGATTTTCAATAAATTTTCAAAACTGTTTAAAAACATGTTTTCACTTTGTCATTATGAGTTTTTGAGAAAAGACTGATGGGAAAAATGTCAATTTTATCCATTTAAAATTAAGTGTAGAGCCCAATAAATCAAAAGGGTCTGAAGTGCTGCAGTAGGAAAAAAAAGAGAATAGCTGAACATATTGTGTGTATGTGTTTGTGTGTGTAAAGTGTGAAAGAATAAATCTGTTTAACAATGTTAAAGCATTTAAAGCATTTTTTTATTACACTTTCAACAGAAATTGCAGTTTTCCAGTTTCATGTCCCCTCACCAATATTTCAGCTAAAACCCTATAATCTTTAAGTAGTGTTACAGCAACAAAAAAGAAGTATGGATTACAATATGTAGAAGCCTACAGGTGATAAAGACACAAATATAATATCCACCTGGCTCCTGTGGTTATGATGAGTGCTGTATCCAAAGAGATATCACAGCTTTCTGGCACAAACAAATGGCAGTGTGCCAGAACAACTGCCATCATCAAAGTTCTTCTCAGCTGTAAAAACACACAGGGAGTTCAGTCAACCAGTGAACCATCTAACAGAAAACATGGCAAAAACTGGCAAGGCATTTGATCCAGAAAAAAATTTCTGGAAATTAGATTTGAAGAAGTGGGAACCTTTTTACAACCCAGGATGAGACATTTAGGTGTTTATATTCTTTCTGAATGGAGAGAGTACCAGTGAGACTCGCATCCTGTTTTATTTTGTAGTTATTCCCCTTGTGTGTTTGTTGTGTTTTTATTTCCTGTCTCTGGATTAGTTTGCCTTCACCACCTTCACCGTGAGCTTTTTGTTGCAAATAAATCCCTGGACTGCTTCACCACAGCCTTGTGTCTGCATTTAGGTCCTTACCGACGTCTGCTTTGTCTCTTTAACCAAACTCACCTCCTCAGAAAGAAATAAAAATTGCTTTTCAAGTATGAAAATATTTTTATATTTTTATATTTTACCTCCAAAGTTGGTCAGCAAACAGTGTTGTCCCCCCATAAAGTTATCAGGCTGGCCTGGAGACCAGAAGCTAAACCAGAAAGGTGTACCATCGCTCCAGAACCAAGTTCCCTCCTAGAAGAGTAGAATGCAATTCAGCTCAGTACTAGTCAGTGGACAGTCTGGTTTAAACAAAGTTTTTATTTAGTAACTTTTAGATTTTGCGTCATCAATAACATACCTTTATTGCGTCAAAGCCTCCGAGCCATGTGTGTGGATATGAACCAGTGGCCCTCAGTATTATAGTCTGAATCATGTGATGCTCATCAAAGCTGTGCACTGATGCGAGGTTTCCACCATAGCGTTGACAATGTTTCTACGGGAGTGGGAAGGACAGAGAAAGCAAAGCTGCGTGACTGAAGCCACAGAAGTGATGACTTCAAAGAGCTGAAAAATAACTACAAATCCAAGTTATCCTGATTACCTCAGCATCAGGCCAGGTCATGGCTGTTGGAACATAGAGGAAACAGCGACCGTCGAAACCAGTCCAACCACTGGGACAGAATGAGTACCTCTTCGTCACGTGACTCTCTTCTGTAAACAAATGATGAAAAGAACTGAATGTGGATGACATTGAATGGAGCTTTGAAACCAAAAGACTAAAAGACTTCACAATGGATCTTTGTAAAACCAAAACTTTACCAGCTCACCTTCTTGAACTGGTGGTTCAGTCTTGTCTACAGGCTCTGCCTCTGGAACAACTGGATATTTGACAGAGATTTTAGTGACTCATTTCATCTGCTGTTGTTACTCTACTCCACACAAAAACACACAAATTTTCTCTTTCTTTCTTTTATGTCTCTCTCTCTACCCAAAGTATCTGCAGGTGTTGAAAAGTCTAAACAGAGGGATTAGGTGGAAACAAAACAGGTCTTGTATGTAAGAATCTCTGTCTGTATTTTTAATTTTCTCAACAACTGCTCATCTGATTGACTTCAAACTTTTCAGGTACTGGTCATGAAGTATTTTCATTTTTGATACTTAAAGTACATCTTTTGCTTTGAATAGCTGTTTATTTTATAGTGCCTGCTGCACCTGGCAATGGAGCTTTGAAACCAGAACTTTGAACTGAACCAGAACACTTCACAGTGGATTTTTGTAAAACCTGATAAAATGACCAACTCACCTTCTTGAACTGATGGTTCAGTCTTGTCTCCAGGCTCTGCCTCTGGAACAACTGGAGATTTGACAAACTTATTACTAAGAATTATTCTTCTGGAAAGTACTGACAAAATGCATTATAAATGTTGGTAAATTTATTTGGATGTGGTATTAAAAAGATCTAAAATTCAGCTCAGTGAACTCCTCAGTAAACGAGTCTACTCACCAGCAGCTCTGGTCAGAGCCATCAAGGCACAGACAAGTAGAGACACAGTCAGTATCTTCATGGTGGAGGTGATGCAGGTGTTAGAGATGATGATTATCTTCAATGAAAAGAAACAGACTTGTCAATGATTCTTCAAACACTTTGAGGTAAGAGGTAAAGAGAAGAGCAGAGATCTGAAACAAACCTGCTGCAGGATTATCTTCTTTCTTCTCAGTGTCAGCTCGTAGCTTCAGCCGTCCTGTGTGGAGGTGTTCTGCTCAACAAGACAAACACCAGCTCTTATATACAGTGAATTATCTATCTGGGGTTGTTTCAGATAAACCTCTCCACCTACTTCTTCCCAGGATGTTATGGGTCATAAAATTTTGTGCTGCAAGTGAAACAATCTGTTACGGTTTATCAGATCAAACACATTACCGTAAGTGTCACCACTCCTTGCACTGTTGTTTTTCTGTAAGGGCTAATCAAGTTTGAAGAAAGTGTTTGAACTCTGCTGGAGAGAACACCAATCTTACAAAAGATCTTACTCCCATCATCCTTAGTCTCAAACTGAGGATGCAGATTAGTTTTCTCTCCAAGAACAGGTCCTGTCTTCCACTGTGAAGCAACAAAAGGATTGTAGATTAAGGCGATGTTATCTACAGACATGCTCCCATGCTTCCAGTCTTAAACACTTGGATGATGTCTGTAATTCAGCTCTTTGATTCATTGTTGATGATCCACATTGGCACCCATGATTGTGTGTACCTTAAAACACACATGCTGTCTGTCCATATCCTGTGCTGACACCTGAGGAAGAGTTGTTCGTCTGTTTTTCCTTTCATATCACACCAATGCAGAAGCATCACAGTCATAAAATGTGCACTGTCGACTACAATTTCCAACCCTGTTTACAGAAGTCTCTCCCGTAGATCTAAATAAATTGATACAGGAGCCAGTGGAGCAACTATGAACCCTCTTTCAAAGTCACTTAGATGTTTTTGTCTTGTTATCTTGAAACACTATCAAAATCAACCACTCTATTTTTATTGATGCCACAGAACATGACTAGATGGTGATTAAATAATTGTGCCTCCAGGTCACGTGTCTATCTGATATTGATTTTTATTGCCGTTTATATGACTGACTTATCTCCACTGTTGTGCCTTTTACTGTAACTTGTGCAGCACTTGATAAACAAGCTCAACCTCACTCCACTTTGACTATGTGACTCATACATGTAAGCGCACATTGCTGTTGGATCACTTTGTTACATGAAAGGTGTAAAATCCTGTGTTACAAACCACTTTCTTTTTGTACAGATCATCCAGAGAAATGTATATACTACAGGTAATAATAATATGTGAATAAAAGTACTGTACAAGGTCATTTCCATAAGGTTATAAAACATGAAATTGAATCTCATATTTTCTGTTTTAAGCTGGAATTGGTAACTTCTGCACAGTGCTGCCCTCTGCAGTGTCAGGTAGGAAACCTGATGATTCCAGTTCAGTGGCTTTTATTCAAAGATTCGTTGTTGTTTGTCAACCATGGTGATACTGGGATTGTTCAGGGAAAAAAAAGCCACAACAGATGTAATGTCTTTGGGCTTGTTGAGGAAGAAAGTTTAGTATTCCTCAGTCCTCTTTTGATCAGTGGAAAGGTCCTGCAACTAAGATTAAAATGGGACCTGATGTATTGCATTTCCGTCTAATTATCACTTTGTCCAGATGGTGGCACTGTTTGCACAAAAGTGTTTCTGATGCATGGTTGCAAAGTTTGGATGCAGCAGCAATACCACATCTTGTTTTCTGTCAGTGACAATTGAAGCTGTGTGCCTGTGAGCTTTGTTTGGAGGGGTGATGCCCCCTAGTGGCAAGAGAAAAAACAACAACCAGGTTTCTTGTATTTTTGTCCTTTTTTGAAGCAGTTTTCATTTAGCATCAAAAACACATTCAAAGTGTTTTGTTTTAAAGATGTTTATTACATTGCAGTTTGATTTAGAAGACAGAAATTATAAAGTGTGTGTAATAGAACAGTTCATATTCATTGGCAATGTTACAGTAACATGAAAAAAGTTCCTGTGATTATGATGAGTGTTGCATCCAAAGAGATTTCACGGCTTTCTGGCGCAGACGAATGGTCTGGAGTAAGAGCAACGCTCATCATCAAATCTCCTCTCAGCTGTAAAAACACAGAGGGAGTTTAGTCAACCAATGAAACATCTAATGAAGCCAAATACTTGAAATTTTACACAGAAAACTTTCTAAAACCTAACAAGGTATTTAATCCAAGGCAAAACTATGGAAATTAGGATTGAAAAAGGGGAATTGTCTCATATCTGAGGACAACACAAAGCTGCATTAAAGGTTGTTTGTAGCCTTAATGTTGCTAGGCTTGTTTCTCAAGCTGGATATAAAAATATTTACCTCCATAGTTCATCTGCAAACAGTTTGATGACCCATAATTATTAGGCTGTCCTGAAGCCCAGAAGCTAAACTGGAAAGGTGTACCATCGCTCCAGAACCAAGTTCCCTCCTAGAAGAGTAGAATACAGTACACCTCAGTACTATTCAGTGGACAGTCTGGTTTAAACAAACTTTTTATTTAGTAACTTTTAGATTTTGTGTAAACAGTAACATACCTGTGCTGCATCACAGCCTCCGAGCCATGTGGCTGGAAAACCCTGAGTGGCCCTCAGGATCATACCCTGAATCTCATGATGCTCAACGAAGCTGTGCACTGATGCAAGGTTTCCACCGTATCCTTGACAATGTTTCTACAGAAGTGAGAAGGACAGAGAAAGTGAAGCTGTGTGCCGCAGAAATGATGACTTCAAAGAGACGAGAAAGTTATCTTGATTACCTCAGCATTGGCCCAGGTCATGGCTGTTGGAACATAGAGGAAACAGCGACCGTCGAAACCAGTCCAGCCGCTGGGACAGAATGAGTATGGCTCCATCGACTCACTCTCTTCTGGAAACAAATGATGAAAAGAACTGAACATGGATGACACCAAAACAGGTCCTCAGTGAGTCTAACTAACTGAAGGAATCTCTGTGTGTCTATAGTTTATTTTATATCATCTGCTGCAGCTGGAAATGGAGCTTTGAAACCAAAACAGTGAAACCAAAACTTTACCAGCTCACCTTCTTGAACTGATGGTTCAGTCTTGTCTACAGGCTCTGCCTCTGGGACAACTGGAGATTTGACAGAGATTTTAGTGACTCATTTCATCTGCTGTTGTTACTCTACTCCACACAAAAACACACAAACACACACACAAAATGACCAGCTCACCTTCTTGAACTGATGGTTCAGTCTTGTCTACAGGTTCTGCCTCTGGAACAACTGGAGATTTGACAAATTTTTTACTTAGAATTATTCTTCTGGAAAGTACTGACAAAAATGCATTATAAATGTTGGTAAAATTTCATTGGCTGTGGTATTACAAAGATCTAAAATTCAGCTCAGTAAACTCCTCAGTAAATGAGTCTACTCACCAGCAGCTGTGGTCAGAGCCATCAAGGCACAGACAAGTAGAGACACAGTCAGTATCTTCATGGTGGAGGTGATGCAGGTGTTAGAGATGATGATTATCTTCAATGAAAAGAAACAGACTCGTCAATGATTCTTCAAACACTTTGAGGTAAGAGGTAAAGAGAAGAGCAGAGATCTGAAACAAACCTGCTGCAGGATTATCTTCTTTCTTCTCAGTGTCAGCTCGTAGCTTCAGCCGTCCTGTGTGGAGGTGTTCTGCTCAACAAGAGAAACACCAGCTCTTATATACAGTGAATTATCTATCTGGGGTTGTTTCAGATAAACCTCTCCACCTACTTCTTCCCAGCAGATTATGGGTCATAAAATTTAGTGCTGCACGTGAAACAATCTGTTACAGCTTATCAGATCAAACACATTACCGTAAGTTTCACCACTCCTTGCACTTGTTGTTTTTCTGTAAAGGCTCATTAAGGTGGAAGAAAGCCACCGGAACAGCTTCAGTGCACCTTGGCATTGATTCTCCAACTCTGAACTCAAACACATTGGGTTGAGATGTGGTGACTGTGAAGGCCACAGCATATGATTCAGACCATTCAGTGACCCTTCATACCCTATGGATAGAAACATTGTCATTCCTAGACCATTCCCATCATCCTAAAATTGAGGACACAACTCAGTTTTCTGTACAGGAACAGGTCCTGTCTTCCGCTGTGAAGCAGGATTGTGGAAGTGACATTTCTCTCTTTATTAGATTAAGGCAATGTTATCTACAGACATGCTCCCATTTCCAATCTTAAGCATTTGGATGAGGTCTATAATTCAGTGCTTTGATTCATTATTGATGATCCCCATGGCAGCCATGATTGTGTGTACCTTAAAACACACAGGCACTCGCCCACTTGTTGGGAATATGGTGAAGCATGACTGATCTGATCACATCTTTGTAGACCAGAGCCCATAGTTTTTTAACAGTGAACTCTCAAATGTGCGTTCATCTTTGTAAAAAGGGGTTTATGCACTGCAACCCTACTATAATGTAATTGTCAACAGACTGTTCTTGATGACAGAGTCTGACCATGCCATGCGTTGACATTCTCAGTCACCTGGGGAAGAGTTGTTCTTCTGTTTTTCCTTACATATCACACTAATGCACAAGCATCACAGTCATAAAATGTGCACTGTCAACTACAATTTCCAACCCTGTTTACAGAAGTCTTTCCCGTAGATTTAAATGTAGATGTCACTTGAGTCACTGTTTCTATTGATACAGTAGCCAGTGGAGCAGTACCCCAACGATGAACTGTCTTTCAAAGTTACTTAGATGTTTTCCACTTCCCATCTTGATACACAATCAAAATCAACCACTCAGTATTTTTAGTGACGTCACAGAGCATGAATGGATGGTGATTACATAATTGTTGCTTCCAGGTTTTTCCTTTAATTTGTCACCAGTTTGTACTTTGACATTCCCTTGCATCATGAATGACTTTTATTGTTTTCCTTGTGAGTGGTTTATATCCACTGTTGTACCTTTTACTGTAACTTGTACAACACTTGATAAATAAACTTGACCTCACTCCACTTGACTATGTGCCACTAGCTGCTATTACGTGCAAAAGTTTGTAAAACCTTTAGTGTTAACATCAGTTACCAGTAACTCTGAGAAATATTTTGATAAAAAAGAAGATAGGAGATGGGTGCCAAGGCCATATTTGATAATGTGACAGTGAAGTTTTACCTACAGGAAAACTCGCAGAATACAACTGAAAACTGACAGAAAATAATGTTTGAATTCTTTCCTGATCAAATGCTAGTCTTACCAAAAGGCAAAAGACATTACATTAATTATTCATTGTTAAAATAGAACCTGGCTATGACGTAATGTTACAACTTAAATTTACATATTTTCAAATTAAAATTCCTGGCAGCTGTTTCACCAGTACCTTACTGTGGTGTTCCTTCTGTTTATCTCTCCTTACACTTTCTGTAACAGGAGTTCCTGTACAGCTTCCAAAGTTGAGAGTTGAGTTGTGGTCAACCAAAACTGGACTAGGGCCAGTTTCATGCATGTGAGCGCACATTGCTGTTGGATCACTTTGTTATATGAACACTGTATTTCTGTTGTAAAAGCCTGTCTTACAAACCACTTTCTTTTTGTGCAGATCATCCAGAGAAATGTATATACTACAGGTGATAGTAATATGTGAATAAAGGTACTGTGCAAAGTCATTCCATAAGGTTATAAAACATTGAATAGAATCTAATATTCTCTGTTTTAAGCTGGAAATTGTAACTTTCTGCACAGTGCTGCCCTCTGCAGTGACAGGTATGAAACATGTTGATTCCAGTTCAGTGGCTTTTATTCAAAGATTCATTGTTGTTGTTTGTCAACCAGGACAGAAGTCATTTTTGGGATTGTTTAGAAACAAAACAGCCAGGACAGAATAATTTATTTGGGCTTGTTGAGGAAGAAAGTTGAGTATTTGATTTTTGTTCCTCTTTTGGTCAGTGGAAAAGTCCTGCAACTAAGGTTAAAATGAGACCTGATGTAGTGTATTTCCATTTGAGTAATTTTCACTTTGTCCAGATGGTGGCACTGTTAAGCGAAATGGTGTCTGATGCACTGTTGCAAAGTTTGGATGCAAAAGCAATACCACATCTTGTTTTCTGTCTGTGACATGTCTAAGCCTGTGAGCTTTATTTGAAGGGATTCTGCCCCCTAGTGTCAAGAGAAAAAAACAACAACCAACTTTTGTGCATCAGTTTCATTTATGCAAATCTGATCTAACCCTTATCCTCATTTGATGTTAATTTCTTACGACACGCTAGTTTTCCTGATCTGTGTAGAAACGACACAGGTAACACCAGACTGCTGGGTGAACTGAACCAGATTTCAAACATCGTCAACACACAGCTGTGACTTTCTTTCTTATCTTTCAACACATACATCACAATCCAAACCAGATTCCAACCACTCCTCAACAGCAGCACTCCCAGTATGGCTACGATGATGCCCTCTGCCTTGTTCCCCTGTTCTACAACAATGTTTAGGTGGGTGGTATGTGTCAGAGTAACGTCCAGATGAATGTCAAGCCAAGGTTTCCCAGCAGAACACTGTATTGTAACAAGATGATCAATGTTATTCACTTCGCCTGTCAGTGGTTTTAATGTTGTGGCTGATCTGTGTATGTATTGTTAATTGGTTAAATATCTATTATATGAAAGAGTCACTCATAACAATAAACCCACAGTGAATTATCACTCAACTCTGCAGTTTCCCTCAGCTGTACAACGCGTTTTAATGTTTTTCAGCTTATTGTTTTGGTTTTATGACCCACACCATTCATATTTTAATTCACTTTCATCACTGTTATCAGCGTCATTTCAGCTGTGTTCAGTGAAAATGCCCTAAAAATCTATTGTACGTTGCTTGCCTTGACTAAAGCTGGTAAACATTGTGGAGCATTTAGCATCTAAAAGACATTCAAAGCGTTTTGTTTTAAAGATGTTTATTACATTGCAGTTTGATTCAAAAGGTAGAAATTACAAAGTGTGTGTAATAGAACAGTTCATATTCTTTAGTAGTATTACAGTAACAGGAAAAAGGTATGTATTACAATATGTAAGAGCCTACAGGTGATGAAGACACAACGATGGTGATCACACTCCAGCTCCTGTGATTATGACGAAGAGATATCACAGCTTTCTGGCGCAGACGAATGGTCTGGAGTAAGAGCAACGCTCATCATCAAATCTCCTCTCAGCTGTAAAAACACAGAGGGAGTTTAGTCAACCAGTGAAACATCTAATGAAGCCAAATACTTGAAATTTTACACAGAAAACTTGCTAAAATCTAGTAAGGCATTTCATCCAAGACAAAAATATGGAAATTATTTTGGAAAAAATGGTGATTGTCTCATATTTGAGGACAAGACAAAGCTGCATTATAGGTTGTTTGCAGTCTTAATGTTGCTAGGCTAGGGAGTGTTTTCAAGTCACTTTATACTGAGTCAAAACTAAAAGTGTTTCATGAGTCCAGTTTAACCTGCAGGA